>NC_069504.1:979887960-979982960 GCF_027579735.1 Bombina bombina
CCAGGTTATATTTATATGGGGGTCTGTGAGCAGCAGGGTGTAGTTGTGTGGATCACTATATTACTCTATACATTGATCGATTCTCATTCTTTGATTGTATATATAGCATGCCTTCTTTCTTACTCATATATGTTCTTGATATATTATTTTAAAGGGTCTGCACCACAAGCCTCCCATTGGCTATAGCTATATATATATATATATATATATATATATATATATATATATATATATATATATATATATATATATATATATATATATATATAAATATTACTAAATCTCTTTACCCTTATTTCTTTTCTCTGTACAGCTACAGTCTAGCAATTGCTTCCCACTCTGTTTGGTGCTTGATACAATATATATATATATATATATATATATATATATATATATATATATATATATATATATATATATATATATATATATATATATATATATGCGCATTAGAACCCTTTGCAGTCAAGTGGATAAAAACATGTAAAATCAGATTCATGGAATATTCATTTAATCAAGTGTTATACAGGGTTTATTATGACTATCATTTAGTTGTAGAGCGCCAACAGATTCTATAGCTCTATCAACATAGGCATGATATGCAAGGTAACATTTATAGGAATTAAGTGAGTAGAGGGCCCTGCCAAGAGTTGCGCTGTTGTAGTCAGCTCTTATCTGAAAACAGCTTTGCTCATGAGCTTACATGCTAAGAGGGTTCAAGGGGATAACAAAGGAAGAGAGGAACTGGGGTTTGAAACATTAGTGTAGGTTGTATGCATCTCTGAACAGTAGTCTTTAGGGAGTGCTTGAAACTTTCAAAACTTGGGAAGAGTCTTGTGGAGCTATGCAGAGAGTTCCACAAGATAGGGGCCAGTCTGGAGAAGTCCTGTAGACGAGAATGTGAGGAGGTAACAAGAGAGTAAGAGAGGAGGATACCATGAGCAGAGTGAAGAAGACAGAAGGGAGAATATCTTGATACAAGGTCTGAGATATAGGGAGGAGCAGTACAGTTGAGGACCTTGTATGTTAGAGTCAGAATTTTGTGTTTAATTCTGGAGGAAGCCAGTGAAGGGATTGGCAGAGAGGTGCAGCAGATGAAGAGCGACGTGTGAGGAAGACAAGCCTGGCAGAGGCATTCATTATGGATTGTAAAGAAGCTAAACGACAGCTAGGGTGACCAGAGAGGATAGAGAGATACAATAGTCAAAGCAGGTAAGGATCAGAGAGTGGATTAAAATCTTAATTGTGTCTTGTGTAAGAAAATGTCGAATTATATAGATGTTTTAAGGTGGAAGCAGCAGGATTTAGTCAAAAACTGAATGTGAGGAGTAAAAAAAAGATCTGAGTCAAGTGTGACCCCAAGACATCAGGCATGCAGGGTTGGGGAAATGATGGCATTATTGACAGTTATAGAAAAATAGGGGGTGGAGATTTTGGAAGGGGGGTAAATAAGGAGCTCAGTTTTGGAGAAATTTAGCTTAAGGAAGCGAGAGGACATCCAAGATGAGATATGAGAAAGACAGTTAGTGACACGTGTTAGTAAGGAAGGAGATACACCATTAGATTTTTTATTTTAGCAATGGTATAATGACTATATATATATATATATATAATTATTTCTCTGTCTCTTTATTAGAATACAACCAGAAAATACAGGATATTTGTATGCAGTATAAAAAAAACAGGGGAAAAAAAATCTGAAAAAAAAACCCCCAGCTTCTATAGGCTAAAGTGGCAAATATTTAGTTTGACCTCCCCTTACACTTGAGCAATAGCAGGAACCTGGCTCTTGTAAATCTAAATGGAATGGAACCCTAATTAATGTCATTGCTAACACCTGTATTTGTCCTACTATTTCATGTCAAAATGACTGCTGTGAAAAAGGTCTATTACACCAGGTTTGTGCAAGACATGCTTGAGCATTACATACACGTGGTATGAGTTTAATTCATTGGAAGCTTGCTAAGTCCAACGCTAAATCACGTCATTCCATTCAAAATGCCAAAGATCACAGAATTTGACAGACATAAAATCATACTTGTACATCAGCAAGGCCACTCTCAAAGGGAAAACAGTAAACAAATTGGATACTCAAGATGTGGTTTTAAAGCTGTTAAAGATATTTGAAGAATCAGGAGCGGTCAAGGACAAAAAAAAGGACAAGAAGGCCAAGAAAGAGAGTTTATTATTTGAGAGACCGGAAGAAGTCCAGCAAGGACCTGGCTCAGAATCTGGCAGCCTCATTGGGATGCCAAATTTACCCTTCTACAGCCAGAAGAAGCTTGATCAGGAATGGTCTTTGCGTAAGGGTAGCAGCCAAAAAAACACTTTTTCGGAAGGGGAACAGGGTGAAAAGGCTAAGATATGCTAAAGATCACAAAGATTGGAATGAAGATCAGTGGAAAAAAGTATTATAGAGTGACTAATCCAAGTTTGAAATTTTGGGTCCAATTGTCCGCAATATGTGAGAAGAAGAGTTAGAGAGAGATGGAAGAATGAGTTCTTGCGGCCTTCAGTGAAACATGGTGGAGGGTCTGTCCTGGTTTGGGGCTGCATTTCTCCCAGTGGTGTTGGCGATATTGTCCGAATTGATGGGATCATGAATGCTGAAATGTACAGACAGGTTTTAAATCATCATGCCATTCCTTCTGGAAAACACCTGATTGGGGATGGTTTTATTTTTCAGCATGATAACAATCCCAAGCACACTGCTAATGCAGTGAAATCATATAAAACACTGACAGTCATGGACTGGCCTCCACAGAGTCCAGAACTGTATATTATAGAGGCAGTATGGAATCACCTGGACAGAGAAATAAATAAAAGACAACCTAAATCTAAAGAAAAACTCTGGGAAGTGCTTCCCAAAAGAGTTCAAGATGTGCTTAGTGCCAAGGTAGGTCACACTAAATACTGACTTTTACCTGAAAACGCCATTTTATTCTGAAAACGTTTTTTTTAATATTTTGTGTACGTTCTGTTTGTATCTTAATATACAGACCGAAAAATAAATATGGATGTTCATTAAAACTTTGCTAAAACAACAAATTTAAGACCTTTGCACAGTACTGTTTGTCTGGTGCAGAGGGAGATTTCAGTGTCATCAGCATACAAGTGATAATGAGGACTTCCGGTGGGCGGAACCAACGAGCGGCAGCCTGGCTTTAGAGCTCCGTGAAGACTCCTAATAACTTAGCTTACAAACCCATAGCTACCGCATCCCCGCTGCTTTGGCTTGTTGGACACTGTATCTAAACGGTGGGCCGATCGCCTATATATGTTGCGAAGGGAAATATCACCACCCTTGCCCCCGGAGGGCCCTTAAACTTAAACTGGACTGACCTTTTGAAACGGCGCCATTTTCAGTGACGCAGAAACCGCAAGTTAGGTGCTGCGAAGTGGATAGAAACCTACTACACTCTACACGGATTCTCCGATACTGCACTAATGGGTACTGCTATTCCAATGAAAGACTGCCAGAGGCGAGACATACTTCTGCCTTGTGTTCACTAATTTGGAAACAGCCATGCAGCGTCTTCTGGCCATAACACAGGCGCATAGATATCCATCTTTACCTGTTGAACGCCATCATCTGCCACAACTACCATATCTAGAACCGGCTACTGTGACTATGACACAGATTCGCCCTGGACTAGAGGAGGAAAGTCATGAAATGGATGATACTGCAGACCACTTTGGGACAAAGCGGCCACTCACCGTCCCCATTATACAGTTTCTTGATTCAGGGATGCCTTCTTTGCCGCCATCTTTGGAGCTTACCTCAGCCGAACCACACAGTGGGAAGAGAATTGCCTACAACTCCTATAATTCTACAAAAGTAATTGGGAGGTTACTTGGCTTACGATACCTACCCAGCACCAAGTATAACGACCTCCATGACTGCTATACGTATAGGATATATACACGACTCATCCCTGCTCCTAGAGTGAAGTGGAGCAGACTTTGATTGCGGCAAATCAGTCAGGGAGACCACAGAACCGCTCAATGTAATGGAGCCTTACCGATTTCACATATGCGTCTACCATATTGCCAGCTTGCCTCAAATCAGAGCGGAATCGGCTAATCAGAAAATGGAACTCTTGATGATTGGAGATATCCAGAGATGTTGGCTGCATCTAAGGTAGTTTAATTCTGATAGTTTGAAATTAAAGATGTCTCACAACTCCCCATGAACTTCAACCGATATTACTTTAGCTATGCATCAATCCCATGGGGTAAACGTTACACTACAGCAATGGTTAATTTTCTTGTTTAATATTGAGATGTGGTTTTTTTGTTTTTTTTTCATACACATTGTAAATTTATCTTGTAAATAGTTGTATATTCTTTTTTTTATTTTGTGGTGGTTTATGTGGGCAATGTCATATCTTCACTGTACAGTGTGTGTGTCTATGGCGTACCCACTACAAGGAAACTGCATATAAACATTAAATTAATGTCATACTTTGGACACGTATGCTGTATGCCGTTAATAACACTGCATTTGGTGGGTCGGAGTCTAGTGTTGCAGCATGTATTTTGTTTTTTTACTGAGAGTCCTGCATTTTAAACCTACACATTCTCAGCACTTAAAGCAACACAGAGAAAGAACTACACTTAGCACTAGGGCTCTTGCTATTACAATTCCCCAAGAATCCTAATCAGTATTCCCTAAATCTCACATCAATCTCATGGTAGGTGCTATCAGGTACTATAGTGTGACAATGATCCATTCATGTTTTTTACCATACACGTCTATTCTAGCTAAGACTAATGTGTCGAGATAATAGAGCCCTTACTCAATAAAATATACACTAAAAATCCTTAAAATGTATTTACTCTAAGCCAGATTATCATACACCTTAACCAGGAGCCGTGCACATGCAGCTTCCACTCTCACAGCATTTGAAGCAATGCATGGAAAGATACACGCTTTACAATAGTTGTTTAACTTAATATGTTCACTTTGATTAGTTGGCCTCCATAGATTAGTATCACAACTCTCTACACACTCTGAGCAGAGTTCCCTGAGCTCCACATCAACTCTATAGTGCATTACGTGTTGATACTATTCTGGAGCAATGGTGTCCTGCAATATTACATTGGGCCGGACATAATAGTCAGTGTATATTCACTGCTCACTTAAAAGTTTACATAGTGTCAGAGCAATTGGGATCATAATATCTTTACTCAATACATCTTAGGTTAAATCCTAAAAATGTTTTTAATGTATGTCATTTTGTCACTCACTTTAATAATTGTTATTTTGTCATTCACTTTTATCACTGTTGTTTGGATTTTGTGTGGACCTGGTAACCTCAATTTGATAGTTTAATATATTGAAAGCCATGTTATACCGCGTGATCAATACTGATGATGCCAGTTTATTATAGCTATTATAGCTATGATTATCAAAAGATATCTTAAGACTTCACAAGTGTAGGTCACTGAGTAAATGATTTCCATAATGTAACATACTTTGACGGGAAACTATACAGTCTTAACATTCTATACAGCTTACGTATTCGCCATGCATAGTGGAAATTGAATACCTAACTCAACTTACTAATCTATGCCAAGATTCAAATCAATGAATAGCAAACAATAATTATATCATATAATCATATTTTAGATGTTACCACACCTTAATGTGCTTGATTTGCTGTGACTTAGTATTGATGATTTCACATTTAGTACGATTCAAAGAAAAAGAATAGATATAACTCCTTTTATCCATGTAACCACAGGATGCAGAAAAAACATAATTTATGCTTACCTGATAAATTTATTTCTCTTGTAGTGTATCCAGTCCACGGATCATCCATTACTTATGGGATATTCTCCTTCCCAACAGGAAGTTGCAAGAGGATCACCCACAGCAGAGCTGCTATATAGCTCCTCCCCTAACTGTCATATCCAGTCATTCGACCGAAAACAAACAGAGAAAGGAGAAACCATAGGGTTCAGTGGTGACTGTAGTTTAATTAAAATTTAGACCTGCCTAAAAAGGACAGGGCGGGCCGTGGACTGGATACACTACAAGAGAAATAAATTTATCAGGTAAGCATAAATTATGTTTTCTCTTGTTAAGTGTATCCAGTCCATGGATCATCCATTACTTGTGGGATACCAATACCAAAGCTAAAGTACACGGATGATGGGAGGGACAAGGCAGGATTAAGCGGAAGGAACCACTGCCTGAAGAACCTTTCTCCCAAACACAGCCTCCGAAGAAGCAAAAGTATCAAATTTGTAAAATTTTGAAAAAGTGTGAAGCGAAGACCAAGTCGCAGCCTTGCAAATCTGTTCAACAGAGGCCTCATTTTTGAAGGCCCAGGTGGAAGCCACAGCTCTAGTAGAATGAGCTGTAATCCTTTCAGGGGGCTGCTGTCCAGCAGTCTCATAGGCTAGGCGTATTACGCTCCGAAGCCAAAAGGAAAGAGAGGTTGCCGAAGCTTTTTGACCTCTCCTCTGTCCAGAGTAAATGACGAACAGGGAAGATGTTTGACGAAAATCCTTAGTAGCTTGTAAGTAAAACTTCAAGGCATGGACTACGTCCAGATTATGTAAAAGACGTTCCTTCTTTGAAGAAGGATTAGGGCACAACGATGGAACAACAATCTCTTGATTGATATTCTTGTTAGAAACCACCTTAGGTAAAAACCCAGGTTTGGTACGCAGAACTACCTTATCTGCATGAAAAATCAGATAAGGAGAATCACATTGTAAGGCAGATAGCTCAGAGACTCTCCGAGCCGAGGAAATAGCCATCAAAAACAGAACTTTCCAAGATAAAAGTTTAATATCAATGGAATGAAGGGGTTCAAACGGAACTCCTTGAAGAACCTTAAGAACCAAGTTTAAGCTCCACGGGGGAGCAACAGGTTTAAACACAGGCTTAATTCTAACCAAAGCCTGGCAAAATGCCTGGACGTCTGGAACCTCTGCCAGACGCTTGTGCAAACGAATAGACAGAGCAGAGCAGAAATCTGTCCCTTTAAGGAACTAGCTGATAATCCTTGTCCAAGCCCTCTTGGAGAAAAGACAATATTCTAGGAATCCTAACCTTACTCCATGAGTAATTCTTGGATTCACACCAATAAAGATATTTACTCCATATCTTGTGGTAGATGTTCCTGGTAACAGGCTTTCGTGCCTGTATTAAAGTATCAATGACTGACTCGGAGAAGCCACGCTTTGATAGAATCAAGCGTTCAATCTCCATGCAGTCAGTCTCAGAGAAATTAGATTTGGATGATTGAAAGGACCTTGTATCAGAAGGTCCTGTCTTAGAGGCAGAGTCCATGGTGGAAAGGATGACATGTCCACTAGGTCTGCATACCAAGTCCTGCGTGGCCACGCAGGTGCTATCAGAATCACCGATGCTCTCTCCTGTTTGATTTTGGCAATCAGTCGAGGGAGCAGAGGAAACGGTGGAAACACATAAGATAGGTTGAAGAACCAAGGCGCTGCTAGAGCATCTATACGCGTCGCTTCTGGGTCCCTGGACCTGGATCCGTAACAAGGAAGCTTGCTGTTCTGGCGAGACGCTATGAGATCCAACTCTGGTTTGCCCCAACGATGAATCAACTGAGCAAACACCTCCGGATGGAGTTCCCACTCCCCCGGATGGAAAGTCTGACGACTTAGAAAATCCGCCTCCCAGTTCTCCACGCCTGATGTTGTCCGACTGATGTTGTCCGACTGAAATCTGATGAACCTCAGTGTTGCTAACTGAGGCCAAGCCAGAAGCCAGAAGAGCATTGAATATCACTCTTAACTCCAGAATATTTATTGGAAGGAGTTTCTCCTCCTGAGTCCACGATCCCTGTGCCTTCAGGGAATTCCAGACTGCACCCCAACCTAGAAGGCTGGCATCTGTTGCTACAATTGTCCAATCTGGCCTGCGAAAGGTCATACCCTTGGACAGGTGTACCCGAGACAACCACCAGAGAAGAGAATCTCTGGTCTCTTGATCCAGATTTAGTAGAGGGGACAAATCTGCGTAATCCCCATTCCACTGACTCAGCATGCATAATTGCAGCGGTCTGAGATGAAGGCACGCAAATGGCACTATGTCCATTGCCGCTACCATTAAGCCGATTACCTCCATACACTGAGCTACCGAAGGGCGCGGAATGGAGTGAAGAACACGGCAAGCATTTAGAAGTTTTGATAACCTGGACTCCGTCAGGTAAATTTTCATTTCTACAGAAGGAGACTCCTGTGAGTGGGGATAGAGAACTCTTTTCCTCGTTCACTTTCCACCCGTGCGACCTCAGAAATGCCAGAACTATCTCTGTATGAGACTTGGCAACTTGAAAGCTTGACGCCTGTATCAGGATGTCGTCTAGATACGGAGCCACCGCTATGCCTCGCGGTCTTAGAACCGCCAGAAGTGAGCCCAGAACCTTTGTAAAGATTCTCGGGGCTGTAGCCAACCCGAAGGGAAGAGCTACAAATTGGTAATGCCCGTCTAGAAAGGCAAACCCTAGAAACCGATGACGATCTTTGTGAATCGGTATGTGAAGGTAGGCATCCTTTAAGTCCACTGTGGTCATGTACTGACCTTCTTGGATCATGGGTAGGATAGTCTGAATAGTTTCTATTTTGAAAGATGGAACTCTGAGGAATTTGTTTAAGATCTTTAGATCCAAAATTGGTCTGAAGGTTCCCTCTTTTTTGGGAACCACAAACAGATTCGAATAAAAACCCTGTCCTTGTTCCGTCCGCGGAACTGGATGGATCACTCCCATAACTAGGAGGTCTTGCACACAGTGTAGGAATGCCTCCTTTATCTGATTTGCAGATAGCCTTGAAAGATGAAATCTCCCTTGTGGAGGGGAAGCTTTGAAGTCCAGAAGATATCCCTGAGATATGATCTCCAACGCCCAGGGATCCTGAATATCTCTTGCCCACGCCTGGGCAAAGAGAGAAAGTCTGCCCCCTACTAGATCCATCGCCGGATAGGGGGCCGTTCCTTCATGCTGTCTTAGAGGCAGCAGCAGGCTTTCTGGCCTGCTTGCCTTTGTTCCAGGACTGGTTAGGTTTCCAGGCCTGCTTAGATTGAGCAAAAGTTCCCTCTTGTTTTGAAGCGGAGGAAAGTTGATGCTGCACCTGCCTTGAAATTTCGAAAGGCACGAAAATTAGACTGTTTGGCCTTTGCTTTGGCCCTGTCCTGAGGAAGGGTGTGACCCTTACCTCCAGTAATGTCAGCAATAATTTCCTTCAAACCAGGCCCGAATAAGGTCTGCCCCTTGAAAGGAAAGTTGAGTAATTTAGACTTCGAAGTCACGTCAGCTGACCAGGATTTAAGCCATAGCGCCCTACGCGCTTGGATGGCGAATCCGGAATTCTTAGCCATTAGTTTAGTCAAATGAACAATGGCATCAGAAACAAATGAGTTAGCTAGCTTAAGTGTTCTAAGCTTGTCAATAATTTCAGTCAATGGAGTTGTATGGATGGCCTCTTCCAGGGCCTCAAACCAGAATGCCGCCGCGGCCGTGACAGGCGCAATGTATGCAAGGGGCTGTAAAATAAAACCTTGTTGAATAAACATTTTCTTAAGGTAACCCTCCAATTTTTTATCCATTGGATCTGAAAAAGCACAACTGTCCTCAACCGGGATAGTAGTACGCTTTGCTAAAGTAGAAACTGCTCCCTCCACCTTAGGGACCGTCTGCCATAAGTCCCGTGTAGTGGCGTCTATTGGAAACATTTTTCTAAATATAGGAGGTGGGGAAAAAGGCACACCCGGTCTATCCCACTCCTTGCTAATAATTTCTGTAAGCCTTTTAGGTATAGGAAAAACATCAGTACACACCGGTACCGCATAGTATTTATCCAGCCTACACAATTTCTCTGGTACTGCAACTGTGTTACAGTCATTCAGAGCAGCTAATACCTCCCCAAGCAACACACGGAGGTTCTCAAGCTTAAATTTAAAATTAGAAATCTCTGAATCAGGTTTCCCCGAATCAGAGATGTCACCCACAGACTGAAGCTCTCCGTCCTCATGATCTGCATATTGTGACGCAGTATCAGACATGGCTCTTACAGCATCTGCGCGCTCTGTATTTCTCCTAACCCCGGAGCAATCGCGCTTGCCTCTAAATTCAGGCAACCTGGATAATACCTCTGACAGGGTATTATTCATGATTGCAGCCATGTCCTGCAAGGTAATCGCTATGGGCGTCCCTGATGTAATTGGCGCCATATTAGCGTGCATCCCCTGAGCGGGAGGCGAAGGGTCTGACACGTGGGGAGAGTTAGTCGGCATAACTTCCCCCTCGTCAGAATCTTCTGGTGATATTTCTTTTATAGTTAAAGACTGATCTTTACTGTTTAAGGTGAAATCAATACATTTAGTACACATTCTCCTATGGGGCTCCACCATGGCTTTCAAACATAATGAACAAGTAGTTTCCTCTGTGTCAGACATGTTTAAACAGACTAGCAATGAGACTTGCAAGCTTGGAAAACACTTTAAACAAGTTTACAAGCAATATAAAAAACGTTACTGCACCTTTAAGAAACACAAATTTTGTCAAAATTTGAAATAACAGTGAAAAAAGGCAGTTACACTAACGAAATTTTTACAGTGTATGTAACAAGTTAGCAGAGCATTGCACCCACTTGTAAATGGATGATTAACCCCTTAATAACCAAAACTGAATAATAAAAAACGTTTTTTTTTTTTTTTTTTTAACACAGTCACAACAACTGCCACAGCTCTACTGTGGCTTTTTACCTCCCTCAAAAATGACTTTGAAGCCTTTTGAGCCCTCCAGAGATGTCCTGGATCATGCAGAGTGAAGCTGAATGTCTCTGTCAGTATTTTTAGCTACACAGAAAAGCACTAAAAAAGGCCCCTCCCACTCAAATTACAACAGTGGAAAGCCTAAGGAAACTGTTACTAGGCAAAATTCAAGCCAGCCATATGGAAAAAAACTAGGCCCCAATAAGTTTTATCACCAAATACATATAAAAACGATTAAACATGCCAGCAAACATTTTATATTACATTTTTATCAGAGTATGTCTCTCTATTAATAAGCCTGATACCAGTCGCTCTCACTGCATTTAAGGCTTTACTTAAATTAGTTCGGTATCAGCAGCATTTTCTAGCAAATTCCATCCCTAGAAAAATATTAACTGCACATACCTTATTGCAGGAAAACTTGCACACCATTCCCTCTCTGAAGTTACCTCACTCCTCAGAATATGTGAGAACAGCCATGGATCTTAGTTACTTCTGCTAAGATCATAGAAAACGCAGGCAGATTCTTCTTCTAAATACTGCCTGAGATAAACAGTACACTCCGGTACCATTTAAAAATAACAAACTTTTGATTGAAGAATAAACTAAGTATAAAACACCACACTCCTCTTACGACCTCCATCTTGGTTGAGGCTTGCAAGAGAATGACTGGATATGACAGTTAGGGGAGGAGCTATATAGCAGCTCTGCTGTGGGTGATCCTCTTGCAACTTCCTGTTGGGAAGGAGAATATCCCATAAGTAATGGATTATCCGTGGACTGGATACACTTAACAAGAGAAATTGTGTTTGTGTTACCAGGTGTCCATGATGTTCTCCTGTTTTGTTTAGTTTCATTTTTTATATTTGTTCTGTGTTTTTTGTTTTTGCTTTGTTTTTTTGTGTGTCTGTTTTTATGTTAAGTTTAAGAATAATAAAAAATCCCAATACTGTGGTACAAACACATCTGTTAAAACATTCATTAACTCATTAAAAACTTTATAAGTTCCAATTTCATCTGAGTTCTTTATCTGCTTATATATGGCAATGTATAATACCTCAATTTATTGTACCGTTATTTCTGCATTTTAACTCACCCTGCGAGGTGGGTGGATGATATAATTTTTATTATTGTAGCCTTTATTGGTTATAAATAAAATGTAAAAAAAAAAAAGTGATAATGAAACCCTTTATTAAGGAATTTAATGATGACATATTTTAAGAGAAGGAGAGCAACGACAGAGCCTTGCTGTACCCTAAGAGAAAGTGGTAAAAGGGCAGATGATGCATCAGAGAAGGCTATACTAAAGGTACGGTTAGACAGGTAGGAAGAGAACCTTGAGATTGCTGTATTGCAAATGCTGAAGGATTGGAGGGTTAGAAGCAAAAGATGGGGTCAACAGTATCAAAGGCAGCAGACAGATCGAGGAGGATTAGAAGAGAGAAGTGGCCTTTTGATTTTGAGGTAAGTAGGTAGTTGGTAACCTTAACGATTGCTGTCTCTGTGACGTGTTGGGGGTGAAATCCAGATTGCGGTGGGTCAAGGAGGGAGTTTAATGTAAGGAAATGTGATAGATGTGTGTATACTAGCTTTACAAGAAGTTTTGAGGCAAGGGGGGGTAGGGAAATAGGGCAGTAGTTGGATGGGGAGGTTGGATCGAGATGTTTTTTTGAGGATAAGTGTGACCAGTGCATGTTTTAGAGATGAGGGAAATAAACTGGTGCTGAGGGAGAGGTTGAAAATATAAGTGAGTATAAGGGTAAGAGTAGAAGAGAGGGTGGGAGTAGCTGTGAGGGAATGGGATCGAGGGGACAGGTAGTGAGGTGAAAGGACAGTATTAGGGCAGAAACTTCTTCCTCAGTAACAGGGGCGAAAGAGCTGAATTTATGGCTTTGTAAGTTTTAGATTATTGCAAGTTTTTGAGGGGGTTGGAGACTGCTAGTATGTTGAGAGATGATTTCATTTCTGATAGAATCAAGAGCAGAATAGTATTGGTTCAAGATGAACTTGTAGTGAAGAAAGTCAGCTGAACTTCTGAAGATTTTCTCCAGTATTTCTCAGCAGTACAAGAACATCTGTGTAGGTAGCGTGTCAGAGGAGTATGCCAGGGTTGAAGATGAGTGTGTGACTTCCAAGCTATTGTAGTAGGGGTCAAATTATCAAGAGAAAAAACGAATAACAGGTAGAGTGCAAGGGTCAAGGATACCAAAGAGAATAGATCCCTCGTTCTATTCAAATGTAAGTTTAACAAATGAAAGAGTGAGTAGGGCGCTAGAAAGGCTAAAAGGTATAAAAAAAAATGTGATGAAGTGTATGAACTCAAAAGTGAGAAAAGGTATATCAAATATATAATGTGTTACTGAAAATCAAACAAGTGATAACTATAAAGTAATAGAATTTATTAATTCTAACAAACATCAAATAAAGTGGTAGACATCAGAAAGCATGTAGTTAAAAACCCTCCTATTGCAGCAAATTGGTTTGTTTGGAGCGAGACGAGCCCCCCGAGTGTCACCCGTGACGTCAGACGCCAAAGTCATGTGGGGTGAACTCATGGTTAATCCACAAACCTACAGCCGATCCTCAGTATTGACTCTGCAGAGGTACAGAAGTTAAAGGTACAATATTCTCTTTGCCATTGCACTATCCTATTTTAGGACCTCAAGTAACTGTGTTATGGAACTGTTCTACAAGTTATACGCTTCCTTAAGAGTGAAATTTTGTTCATTCTGGTACTAATATTATCCTGCTACTCACCACAAACTTTTATCTGCATAAGATACATTTGTGGAGATTTTATGTTGCAAATATTTGCCTATTAGTAACCTTATCGTGTTTAACATACAGCAGCTTGTTTTAGTCTGTTTTACTTTTGACACTCAGACCACATGTTAATTATCAACTATAGGCTCATGTTATTTTAGAATGTAATTTTCGATTGTCTTTTTAGATCGTTATTTAAGTTATACTTTAACTTGTTTAAATTGTGCGCATTGATTAGGAAGACGTCCCTGTTTATCTTTCTTTGGTTTTTAACTACATGCTTTCTGATGTCTACCAATTTATCTGATGTTTGTTAGAATTAATAAATTCTATTACTTTATAGTTATCACTTGTTTGATTTTCAGTAACACATTATATATTTGATATACCTTTTCTCACTTTTGAGTTCATACACTTCATCACATTTTTTTTCTGATACCTTTAGCTTTTCTAGCACCCTACTCACTCTTTCACTTGTCAAATTATCAAGGACTGATGTAAGGATGGAATTGTATTGGCAGATAGATTGGTCAAGGCAGGAAAAACAGAATTTATGTTTACCTGATAAATTACTTTCTCCAACGGTGTGTCCGGTCCACGGCGTCATCCTTACTTGTGGGATATTCTCCTCCCCAACAGGAAATGGCAAAGAGCCCAGCAAAGCTGGTCACATGATCCCTCCTAGACTCCTCCTTCACCAGTCATTCGACCGACGTAAAGGAGGAATATTTGCATAGGAGAAACCATATGATACCGTGGTGACTGTAGTTAAAGAAAATAAATTATCAGACCTGATTAAAAAACCAGGGCGGGCCGTGGACCGGACACACCGTTGGAGAAAGTAATTTATCAGGTAAACATAAATTCTGTTTTCTCCAACATAGGTGTGTCCGGTCCACGGCGTCATCCTTACTTGTGGGAACCAATACCAAAGCTTTAGGACACGGATGAAGGGAGGGAGCAAATCAGGTCACCTAGATGGAAGGCACCACGGCTTGCAAAACCTTTCTCCCAAAAATAGCCTCAGAAGAAGCAAAAGTATCAAACTTGTAAAATTTAGTAAAAGTGTGCAGTGAAGACCAAGTCGCTGCCTTACATATCTGATCAACAGAAGCCTCGTTCTTGAAGGCCCATGTGGAAGCCACAGCCCTAGTGGAATGAGCTGTGATTCTTTCAGGAGGCTGCCGTCCGGCAGTCTCGTAAGCCAATCTGATGATGCTTTTATCCAAAAAGAGAGAGAGGTAGAAGTTGCTTTTTGACCTCTCCTTTTACCAGAATAAACAACAAACAAGGAAGATGTTTGTCTAAAATCCTTTGTAGCATCTAAATAGAATTTTAGAGCACGAACAACATCCAAGTTGTGCAACAAACGTTCCTTCTTTGAAACTGGATTCGGACACAAAGAAGGCACGACTATCTCCTGGTTAATGTTTTTGTTAGAAACAACTTTCGGAAGAAAACCGGGTTTAGTACGTAAAACCACCTTATCTGCATGGAACACCAGATAAGGAGGAGAACACTGCAGAGCAGATAATTCTGAAACTCTTCTAGCAGAAGAAATTGCAACCAAAAACAAAACTTTCCAAGATAATAACTTAATATCAACGGAATGTAAGGGTTCAAACGGAACCCCCTGGAGAACTGAAAGAACTAACTTGAGACTCCAAGGAGGAGTCAAAGGTTTGTAAACAGGCTTGATTCTAACCAGAGCCTGAACAAAGGCTTGAACATCTGGCACAGCTGCCAGTTTTTTGTGAAGTAACACAGACAAGGCAGAAATCTGTCCCTTCAAGGAACTAGCAGATAATCCTTTCTCCAAACCTTCTTGAAGGAAGGATAGAATCTTAGGAATTTTTACCTTGTCCCAAGGGAATCCTTTAGATTCACACCAACAGATATATTTTTTCCATATTTTGTGGTAAATTTTTCTAGTTACAGGCTTTCTGGCCTGAACAAGAGTATCAATGACAGAATCTGAGAACCCTCGCTTTGATAAGATCAAGCGTTCAATCTCCAAGCAGTCAGTTGGAGTGAGACCAGATTCGGATGTTCGAACGGACCTTGAACAAGAAGGTCTCGTCTCAAAGGTAGCTTCCATGGTGGAGCCGATGACATATTCACCAGGTCTGCATACCAAGTCCTGCGTGGCCACGCAGGAGCTATCAAGATCACCGATGCTCTCTCCTGATTGATCCTGGCTACCAGCCTGGGGATGAGAGGAAACGGCGGGAATACATAAGCTAGTTTGAAGGTCCAAGGTGCTACTAGTGCATCTACTAGAGTCGCCTTGGGATCCCTGGATCTGGACCTGTAGCAAGGAACCTTGAAGTTCTGACGAGAGGCCATCAGATCCATGTCTGGAATGCCCCACAATTGAGTGATTTGGGCAAAGATTTCCGGATGGAGTTCCCACTCCCCCGGATGAAATGTCTGACGACTCAGAAAATCCGCTTCCCAATTTTCCACTCCTGGGATGTGGATTGCAGACAAGTGGCAGGAGTGAGTCTCCGCCCATTGAATGATTTTGGTCACTTCTTCCATCGCCAGGGAACTCCTTGTTCCCCCCTGATGGTTGATGTACGCAACAGTCGTCATGTTGTCTGATTGAAACCGTATGAACTTGGCCTTTGCTAGATGAGGCCAAGCCTTGAGAGCATTGAGTATCGCTCTCAGTTCCAGAATATTTATCGGTAGAAGAGATTCTTCCCGAGACCAAAGACCCTGAGCTTTCAGGGGTCCCCAGACCGTGCCCCAGCCCACCAGACTGGCGTCGGTCGTGACAATGACCCACTCTGGTCTGCGGAAGCTCATCCCCTGTGACAGGTTGTCCAGGGACAGCCACCAACGGAGTGAATCTCTGGTCCTCTGATTTACTTGTATCGTCGGAGACAAGTCTGTATAGTCCCCATTCCACTGACTGAGCATGCACAGTTGTAATGGTCTTAGATGAATGCGCGCAAAAGGAACTATGTCCATTGCCGCTACCATCAAACCTATTACTTCCATGCACTGCGCTATGGAAGGAAGAGGAACAGAATGAAGTATTTGACAAGAGTTCAGAAGTTTTGATTTTCTGGCCTCTGTCAGAAAAATCCTCATTTCTAAGGAGTCTATTATTGTTCCCAAGAAGGGAACCCTTGTTGACGGAGACAGAGAACTTTTTTCTACGTTCACTTTCCACCCGTGAGATCTGAGAAAGGCCAGGACAATGTCCGTGTGAGCCTTTGCTTGAGGAAGGGACGACGCTTGAATCAGAATGTCGTCCAAGTAAGGTACTACTGCAATGCCCCTTGGTCTTAGCACCACTAGAAGGGACCCTAGTACCTTTGTGAAAATCCTTGGAGCAGTGGCTAATCCGAACGGAAGTGCCACAAACTGGTAATGCTTGTCCAGGAATGCGAACCTTAGGAACCGATGATGTTCCTTGTGGATAGGAATATGTAGATACGCATCCTTTAAATCCACCGTGGTCATGAATTGACCTTCCTGGATGGAAGGAAGAATAGTTTGAATGGTTTCCATTTTGAACGATGGAACCTTGAGAAACTTGTTTAGGATCTTGAGATCTAAGATTGGTCTGAATGTTCCCTCTTTTTTGGGAACTACGAACAGATTGGAGTAGAACCCCATCCTTTGTTCTCCTAATGGAACAGGATGAATCACTCCCATTTTTAACAGGTCTTCTACACAATGTAAGAATGCCTGTTTTTTTATGTGGTCTGAAGACAATTGAGACCTGTGGAACCTCCCCCTTGGGGGAAGCCCCTTGAATTCCAGAAGATAACCTTGGGAGACTATTTCTAGCGCCCAAGGATCCAGAACATCTCTTGCCCAAGCCTGAGCGAAGAGAGAGAGTCTGCCCCCCACCAGATCCGGTCCCGGATCGGGGGCCAACATCTCATGCTGTCTTGGTAGCAGTGGCAGGTTTCTTGGCCTGCTTTCCTTTGTTCCAGCCTTGCATTGGTCTCCAGGCTGGCTTGGCTTGAGAAGTATTACCCTCTTGCTTAGAGGACGTAGCACTTGGGGCTGGTCCGTTTCTGCGAAAGGGACGAAAATTAGGTTTATTTTTGGCCTTGAAAGACCTATCCTGAGGAAGGGCGTGGCCCTTGCCCCCAGTGATATCAGAGATAATCTCTTTCAAGTCAGGGCCAAACAGCGTTTTCCCCTTGAAAGGAATGTTAAGCAATTTGTTCTTGGAAGACGCATCCGCTGACCAAGATTTTAACCAAAGCGCTCTGCGCGCCACAATAGCAAAACCAGAATTTTTCGCCGCTAACCTAGCCAATTGCAAAGTGGCGTCTAGGGTGAAAGAATTAGCCAATTTGAGAGCACGAATTCTGTCCATAATCTCTTCATAAGAAGAAGAATTATTATTGATCGCCTTTTCTAGCTCATCGAACCAGAAACACGCGGCTGTAGTGACAGGAACAATGCATGAAATTGGTTGTAGAAGGTAACCTTGCTGAACAAACATCTTTTTAAGCAAACCTTCTAATTTTTTATCCATAGGATCTTTGAAAGCACAACTATCTTCTATGGGTATAGTGGTGCGTTTGTTTAGAGTAGAAACCGCCCCCTCGACCTTGGGGACTGTCTGCCATAAGTCCTTTCTGGGGTCGACCATAGGAAACAATTTTTTAAATATGGGGGGAGGGACGAAAGGTATACCGGGCCTTTCCCATTCTTTATTTACAATGTCCGCCACCCGCTTGGGTATAGGAAAAGCTTCGGGGGGCCCCGGGACCTCTAGGAACTTGTCCATTTTACATAGTTTCTCTGGAATGACCAAATTCTCACAATCATCCAGAGTGGATAACACCTCCTTGAGCAGAGCGCGGAGATGTTCCAATTTAAATTTAAATGTAATCACATCAGGTTCAGCTTGTTGAGAAATTTTCCCTGAATCTGAAATTTCTCCCTCAGACAAAACCTCCCTGGCCCCCTCAGATTGGTGTAGGGGCCCTTCAGAACCAATATCATCAGCGTCCTCATGCTCTTCAGTATTTTCTAAAACAGAGCAGTCGCGCTTTCGCTGATAAGTGGGCATTTTGGCTAAAATGTTTTTGATAGAATTATCCATTACAGCCGTTAATTGTTGCATAGTAAGGAGTATTGGCGCGCTAGATGTACTAGGGGCCTCCTGTGTGGGCAAGACTGGCGTAGACGAAGGAGGGGATGATGCAGTACCATGCTTACTCCCCTCACCTGAGGAATCATCTTGGGCATCATTTTCTCTAAATTTTGTGTCACATAAATCACATCTATTTAAATGAGAAGGAACCTTGGCTTCCCCACATTCAGAACACAGTCTATCTGGTAGTTCAGACATGTTAAACAGGCAAAAACTTGATAACAAAGTACAAAAAACGTTTTAAAATAAATCGTTACTGTCACTTTAAATTTTAAACTGAACACACTTTATTACTGCAATTGCGAAAAAGTATGAAGGAATTGTTCAAAATTCACCAAAATTTCACCACAGTGTCTTAAAGCCTTAAAAGTATTGCACACCAAATTTGGAAGCTTTAACCCTTAAAATAACGGAACCGGAGCCGTTTTTATATTTAACCCCTTTACAGTCCCTTGTATCTGCTTTGCTGAGACCCAACCAAGCCCAAAGGGGAATACGATACCAAATGACGCCTTCAGAAAGTCTTTTCTATGTATCAGAGCTCCTCACACATGCATCTGCATGTCATGCTTCTCAAAAACAAGTGCGAAATACAGGCGCGAAAATGAGGCTCTGCCTATGATTAGGGAAAGCCCCTAGAGAATAAGGTGTCCAATACAGTGCCTGCCGGTTATTTTACATAATTCCCAAGATTAAAATAATTCCTCAAGGCTATGGAGTATAAAATATAAATCGATTTAGCCCAGAAAATGTCTACAGTCTTAGAAAGCCCTTGTGAAGCCCTTTATTTCTTTCTGTAATAAAAATGGCTTACCGGATCCCATAGGGAAAATGACAGCTTCCAGCATTACATCGTCTTGTTAGAATGTGTCATACCTCAAGCAGCAAAAGTCGGCTCACTGTTCCCCCAACTGAAGTTAATTCCTCTCAACAGTCCTGTGTGGAACAGCCATCGATTTTAGTAACGGTTGCTAAAATCATTTTCCTCTTACAAACAGAAATCTTCATCTCTTTTCTGTTTCAGAGTAAATAGTACATACCAGCACTATTTTAAAATAACAAACTCTTGATTGAATAATAAAAACTACAGTTAAACACTAAAAAACTCTAAGCCATCTCCGTGGAGATGTTGCCTGTACAACGGCAAAGAGAATGACTGGGGAAGGCGGAGCCTAGGAGGGATCATGTGACCAGCTTTGCTGGGCTCTTTGCCATTTCCTGTTGGGGAGGAGAATATCCCACAAGTAAGGATGACGCCGTGGACCGGACACACCTATGTTGGAGAAATGAGGAGATGTTAGAGAGCAGAGGCTTGAGAGAGAAAGAAAAAGAGAGAGAGAGAGAGAGAGAGAAAGAAAGAGAGAGAGAAAGAAAGAGAGAGAGAAAGAAAGAAAGAAAGAAAGAAAGAGAGAGAGAGAGAGAGAGAGAGAGAGAGAAATAGAGAGAGAGAGAAAAAGAGAGAGAGAGAGAGAGAGAGAGAGAGAGAGAGAGAGAGAGAGAGAGAGAGAGAGAGAGAGAGAGAGAGAGAGAGAGAGAGAGAGAGCTGTTGCTGATCTAGTGACTAATGCTTCTTTGGAGTTTGGTATGAGGGGCAGAAGGAATTTGTGAAGTTTAAGAGAATGCATTGACTGCTGAAAATTGGATCAAGGGAGTGACTTTCTTTGCGAGTGGGAGAGTCAGTCTATTGTGACAGACCGAAAGAGGAAGTGAGTTGGAGAATTTGTTTTGCAGAGGAGGCAGCGTGATTGTCAACAGGGAGGTTAAAGTCCCCAAGAATGAGGGCAGGGGTGTCTGTGGAGAGGAAAAAAAGGTAGCAAGGCAGCAAAACAATCTAGAAACTGAGTTGAGGAGCCAGGGGGTGGTATATGACTGCAACACATATAGAGTGGGAGAGAATAAGCAAATCATGTTGGTTTTAAATGAGGAAAGTGTGAGTTGTATTTGTTGAAAGGTGCAACAAGAGCATCCTAAATACCTACACCAGATTTGCAGTATTAAGACTGTTTATGGGATGAGCTGCAGGGAGGAGAGAGGGTGTTTAGAAATGTCTTAAGTTCATGAGAGCAAAAGTGAGGTGAGAGTAAAACAGATGGGCTAATGAATATTGCAGGTGGTGAGTGGAAAGGAGTAAATGAATAGAGTAGTTTGTTATAGAGACAAGAGGGAGAAAGAAGGAACATGAAGATCTGGAGCATTTTTACAAAAGAGGGAAACAGTTAAACACATAAAACACAATATTACAGCAGCACTTGCCTAGTGTCTTGTCCTTTGATCAATCCTTGTTCTATTTACTGTATAATTTGTTTGCCTAATTCTTAATGCCTCACTTAAGATATGTGAACATACGATGTTTATAGGACAACACAATCCGCTGAGTCCACTAAATGAGTTAATGACAAGATTAAGAGACAGTCAAAAGGCCAATTGGGGAAGTTTAATTCAGGGTAAGATAAGTTAAAATAAACAGACAATAGAATTTGGAGGGGGCTGAAATTATACCATTAGTAAACTTATACATTTAGGAATTATAGCAAGTATTAACAAGGTTTGAACATCACATAGCTAAAGCCAAGGCAATAAAGATATCACAGTAAATACAGAACTTATTTCACAGTCTACAGAAAGCAGTGAATTTAGCAGTAGAGGATTCAGGACTCACTTCACATACCATAGCAGAGAGTTGCACAATAGCCACAGAAAGCAGTGAATTTATCAGGAGATGATCCAGGACCCAATTCACATACCAACACATACTGTGGTTTAGTGTAAATATTTCACATTCCAATGTTCTTCACATAGGGGAATATGTGCTAAGTATTTATAAATATATATTCATATATATATATATATATATATATATATATATATATATATATATATATATATGTCTGTATATATCTATATATAATCATCTCTCTCTCTATATATAGATAAAAACTTCAGATCTACATAGAAATATGTATTTATGAATAAATAGGACATATTCTTCTATTTTATCTCAAGTTAGAACACTTGGGAAAATGCGATTGGGCTTGCACGACTTATTGGGTGTTCGTTTTATTTACACTTTTCATGCTCCATTGAAGTCTATGGGAGAATACGTTAATAAGGTCGCAATATTGTAACTTTGGCTTTTTGCGCACGTCGGGTTAGCGTGCAAGCTAAAACTTTTTACTTTCGACTTATAATATGTGTGGTACCATACACGAGCAGAAAGCCAAAAGCCGATAAATAGTGGTCCACTTGTATTCTAGCCCTAAATGGGCTGAGCTTTCAGGGTGAGCAGGCTCCCTTATTTTATTTGTCTCTCTGTACATAAAGGCCTCCTTATTTTACGTCTATACACACAAAAGGCCAATACTTAGAGAAATCAATTGAAAATTAACATTTTAGTACTTTATTCTCCAAACCCACCACTGGAAGTGTGATTTCTTCTGCTGCATTTTGGTTACATAGCTTTTCTATAGTCAATACTGCTGTACTGCAACTTTCAATCTAGGTGCCGGTTTCAATAGGCGCAAACAGCTATGACAGAATGGTACACTCCAGTAGGTAAAATGAATCACCAGTAACACATTAAAGGGGAGAACATTGTACCGTACAATATATCTTTAAACATTTAGATTTAAAAAAAACAGAATTTATGCTTACCTGATAAATTACTCTCTTGCGGTGTATCCAGTCCACGGATTCATCTTTTACTTGTGGGATATTCTCATTCCCTACAGGAAGTGGCAACGAGAGCACACAGCAGAGCTGTCCATATAGCTCCCCCTCTAGCTCCACCCCCCAGTTATTCGACCAAAGGTTAGGAAGAAAAAGGAGAAACCATAGGGTGCAGTGGTGACTGTAGTTTAAACAAAAAATTTTTACCCAACTTAAATGCCAGGGCGGGCCGTGGACTGGATACCCCCGCAAGAGAAAGTAATTTATCAGGTAAGCATAAATTCTGTTTTCTCTTGCAAGGTGTACCAAGTCCACGGATTCATCCTTTACTTGTGGGATACCAACACCAAAGCTTTAGGACACAGATGAAGGGAGGGAACAAGACAGGTACCTTAAACGGAAGGCACCACTGCTTGCAAAACCTTTCTCCCAAAAATAGCCTCCAAAGAAGCAAAAGTATCGAATTTGTAAAATTTGGCAAAAGTATGCAGTGAAGACCAAGTCGCTGCCTTACAAATCTGTTCAACAGAAGCCTCATTTTTGAAAGCCCATGTGGAAGCCACTGCTCTGGTAGAATGAGCAGTAATTCTTTCAGGAGGCTGCTGGCCAGCAGTCTCATAGGCCAAATGGATGATACTTTTCAGCCAAAAGGAAAGAGAGGTAGCAGTCGCTTTCTGACCTCTCCTCTTACCAGAATAGATAACAAACAAGGAAGATGTTTGTCTGAAATCCATAGTTGCTTGTAAATAGAACTTTAAAGCACGAACTACATCAAGATTGTGTAAAAGACGTTCCTTCTTCGAAGATGGATTAGGACACAGAGAAGGAACAACTATTTCCTGGTTAATATTCTTGTTAGAAACAACTTTAGGAAGAAAACCAGGCTTGGTACGCAAAACTACCTTATCTGCGTGGAACACCAGGTAAGGTGAATCACACTGTAAGGCAGATAATTCTGAAACTCTTCGAGCAGAAGAGATAGCTACCAAAAACAAAACTTTCCAAGACAACAACTTAAAGGGACACTGAACCCAAATTTTTTCTTTTGTAATTCAGAAAGAGCATGCAATTTTAAGCAACTTTCTATTTTACTCCTATTATCAATTTTCCTTCGTTCTCTTGCTATCATTATTTGAAAAAGAAGGCATCTAAGCTTTTTTTTGGTTTCAGTACTCTGGACAGCACTTTTTTATTGGTGGATGGATTTATCCACCAATCAGCAAGGACAACCCAGGTTGTTCACAAAAATGGGCCGGCATCTAAACTTACATTCTTGCATTTCAAATAAAGATACCAAGAGAATGAAGAAAATTTGATAATAGGAGTAAATTAGAAAGTTGCTTAAAATTTCATGCTCAATCTGAATCACGAAAGAAAATTTTTGGGTACAGTGTCCCTTTAATGTCTATGGAATGTAAAGGTTCAAACGGAACCCCTTGAAGAACTGAAAGAACTAGATTCAAACTCCATGGCGGAGCCACAGGTTTAAAGACAGGCTTGATTCTGACTAAAGCCTGAGCAAACGCTTGAACGTCTGGTACCTCCTTTTAAGGAACTAGCTGAGAATCCTTCTCCAATCCTTCTTGGAGAAAGGACAATATCCTGTGAATCCTAATCTTACTCCATGAGTAACCCTTGGATTCACACCAACAAAGATATTTCCGCCATATCTTATGGTAGATTTTCCTGGTGACAGGCTTTCTAGCCTGAATCAGAGTATCTATAACTGACTCAGAGAACCCACGCTTTGATAGCATTAAGCGTTCAATCTCCAAGCAGTCAGACGTAGAGAAACTAGATTTGGATGCTTGAACGGACCCTGTTTTAGAAGATCCTGCCTCATTGGCAGTGTCCATGGTGGGATAGATGACATGTCCACTAGGTCTGCATACCAAGTCCTGCGTGGCCACGCAGGCGCTATCAGAAACACTGAAGCCTTCTCCTGCTTGATTCTGGCGACCAGACGCGGGAGGAGAGGAAACGGTGGAAAAACATAAGCCAGATTGAAGGACCAAGGCACTGCTAACACCACATTCCCTTTACCCTCCCGAGAGAGACCCTAGTGCTTAGAGCCGGCAAAGAGAATGACTGGGGGGTGGAGCTAGAGGGGGAGCTATATGGACAGCTCTGCTGTGTGCTCTCTTTGCCACTTCCTGTAGGGAATGAGAATATCCCACAAGTAAAGGATGAATCCGTGGACTGGATACACCTTGCAAGAGAAAAAAAAAAAACACACATTAAACTGCCTAGATGTGCTTCAAAATTACAGCCATATATAGTTTTAGCCACTCATCGCTATTTGTATTTGTTTTTGTTCAGGGGGAGGGGACCAACGCAACAGAATAAAAATTTAAAGGGAGAGGGAGGGATGCTTCACTATGGATAAAGGTTGTAAAAATTCTACAGTATTTTGGGCACGGTTTTCTCTGAAATTTCCAGTAGTGAAGGTGTTAAAAAATAAAATAACAAAATATATCTGATACTTACCAGAAAACAGAAGCCAGAGCTCTCCTCTTAGACTTTCAGGAATCCCTTTTAGGACCAGCTCTCGAGTCTTTGATGTGCGGTACATGCACATTCCACGACCATACTCAAAGAAGTGAATGTTCCAAGACTCCTCCTTCATCTTCTCCTTGGCCTGGAGTTACATACAAAAAACAGACTATAGGTATAAGAAATGTTCAGTTTTCTCAGAGAAGCCCATTAACAGCTAAAAGACAAAAACAAGCTTGTAATAATCTTTAGAAAATGACTACAAATGCTACTAGGACTCTTTTATGTTAAGCTGAAGTTAATGCTGAGGTTCTAGATCTTTCCATCAACCTAACCTACAAAATGAATAAACACAACAACAAAATTCTAACTAAGACTGCTCCTTTGAAATTACCAAATCAGTTAAAAAACAAATCACATATGCAAATGCTCAGAGAGTCATAACCAGATTCCCAGAAAACTATAAAAGGGGCATTTAATAGTAAATACATGTTTGACAAAATAATGTATTCAAAGCAAAGACTAGCCAGAGAATAGTATGAAAATATATTTGTAAAAATTATACTGATGATACAAGTGTAAATGTTTAGTTTCCATTAATTACTTTAGTTTTTAAAAAGTAATGTGCGCTGCCATGTTGTAACATAGATTTTCCCCTTATCTATCTTTTCAGCTGAGGACAATTAAAGGCAGATATACAAGGTAATAAATGAGAGTGTGTAAACAAAGTGTGTGTTATATAGGATTGTTAAAGTAACAAACAGAGCTTCCCCTATGCCTTTTATTGCCTGTTTTATATTTGTCCCTAACTGAGGAGATATGAGGGGGGAAACACAGGTTTCATCATGGTGCCCATTAATTACTTCATAGAAAGTCAGTGGAATTGAGAAATCCAACAAATTTCAAAGTGAAATTACAGGAAAAGGGGACAATGTATTTTGCAAAGTGTTATTTTATACATATAAAGAAACATTTTATATTACAATCTCAAACTGTTCAATGACCCTTTAAGAACATGTCATATCTACTAAATGATCAGAATGTCACAGAAATACGTACAGTAGGTTTACAGCATTTTGGTTCTAGAAATTGGGATATTAATCCAAGATCAAGATGGCTCTTTTGCAATTCAGCAAAATATTTACAGAATTGCAAATCACTTAGGGGTCAATCACAATCCTTTAGAAAAATCTTATCTAATGCTTTTCAACAGAAATACACCATTAAAGGGACATGAAACCCAAACTTTTTTATATCATAATTCAGATAGAACATGCATTGCTGCTCCTGGGGATACCTAGGTAGGCTTTTCATCAAAACATGCTAAGAGAATAAAGCAAATTACATAACAGAAGTAAATTGGAACGTTGTTTAAAATGATATGCTCTCTCTGTATTATAAAATAAAAAATTGGGGTTATATGATCCTTTAAATTCTATAGGAATTTTTGTAAATAATTAATTTGATAAGATTTTCTAGGATTGTGATCGACCCCTTAATGCTTTATCTAAGGAAGGCAATCAAATGAAAACTTGCAGACACATAACACATTGTGGGGATGTACAGCTTGTGATTCATGTTGTTAAAGCAACTGTAAATTCAAATTAAACACTGCTTAACAAAATAGGCAACTATTATATATACTAGATAAATGTTTCTTAGAGTCAACATTTGTAAGAGATATCAAGAATATAATTTACCCATTTTGGACCCTGATCCCCTGTAGAATCTCTCTGGAATAACTTGAGGAGGCCTTGAGAAGCTGTGGGGGCATCAGTGCTACCAGAATTCTGAGGTATGGAAAAAATTGGGCCAACATCTGTTGGAGTGGTGCTAGCCAGCCTGGCAATCTACAAAATACATACAAAAAATATAATGTTCAAGAATGATGAATTTCCGTACTGGTACAAGCTTAGTAATAAAGGGGAAGAAAGGTCAAAACTGAACTGTGCATGGGGGCATTTCACTTTCAAATAGAAGCATTTTTGCAATATATTTCCATTAGCAAAAAACAAATATGCTTACCTGATAATTTTCTTTTCTTCAGATGGAAAGAGTCCACAGCTGCATTCATGGAATGGAAAGCAAAAAAAGGGGAAACTCCCCCACTCCAACAGAGCTCGGGTGCCAACCCTATCCGCTCCTCCAAAATAAGGCACTACCAAGGAGAACCCCCTGGGACCTGGAACAGAGAAAAGTGCAATAGATCCATAGGAAGACCTGTCACAGCTCTCTTAGACAGTCTCTACATAGACAGATCAAATTCCAACAGGTGGAACAGAGCCCACAGAGCAGCAGATGCTGCCCCTTACAGAGATAAGCCACCTGATCCAACCTCCTGCACACAGGGCAGGACAAAGACCCTGCAGAGCGAGGAACCCCAGCTCATAAGGAAGACAAACTATCCCCTCAAAAGGGAAGGGCACAGATAAGAACAGCGTACATGTCCACAAGACATGAAGCCATAGTATGATCAAAACACGGACCGAACGAAAAAATCATCCAGACACCACTGTTGACCGAACAGGGAAAAAACTCCCCATGAAGAGGAGCACACTCTGTCCAAAGGACAAGTCAGGCCTTAAAGTTGATAACCAGTACCCGAAGGTAGATGTGAACTCTGGCCTTCCTGCTTGCAAGCCCAATGAGCTAGTCCCTATGTCGCAACATAGGGTCCCTGAAAAAACTGGGTCGTCCGAACCAGTCCACAGGATCATAAGTCTCCAGACATCCAAGAAGGATCCAAGACAAGAAACCTGGACCCGTGATCCAGAATCGTCCTACAACGAACGACACCCCCAGGGAACACAAGATACCCCATCTGAAGCAACCAGACTTCACAGGGGATGAGAACCAGGAAACTCGGAGAACGGGTACAGGACTCACTCGTAATTCCCAGCCCAAATGGAAGAGAACACCCTAGCCGGAGGTCAACACCCCCCCAACAAGGTGCTAAGCCACGACAAAGTCACGCAATTTCTCTAGAGCCCAAAGGCCCCAAGGGCAACACTAAGGGAAATGAGAACGAGAACAGAGTCACCCGAAAGAGAGTAGAAGAAAGGCTAATCTCCATAATCCTTTCAGATTAACGTTCCAGAGGACCACACCCAAGGGAGAAGAAAAACATCCCCTAAGCAAAAAGCTTGGAAAAAGAGACAACACCTCCTATCACCCCTGATATGGAGACAACTAACTCCCGAAGGAAGACAGAGCCTCTAGGCCTTCACTTCCTAATTAAGCGTCCAAAGCCGCCAGAAAAAAACGGACGAAGTCCAGAAAGTCTCGGCGCAAAGTAAGAGAACCTCTAAAGGGAACAAGTCCTAAAAGGACACTTCCAAAGAGACCATAAAAGGCAAAACCATAAGAACGGCAGTATGAAGGACCTAAATCCTCCAACCCACAATGGGAAGGAACACTATAGTTCCTGTAAAATCAGTAACTACTGAGCATGTTGCCACAGATCTCAACAGAGTCCCGGCCCACTAGATTGAAAGGCAAATGAGGACTGAACCAATCCCCCATGCCCCTAAGCAACCACGGACCCTAAAGTCCTCTCAGGATGCTAGCTGAGGCTTGTAAAATAAAACAAGAAAACAACACAAATCATATTGTGATCACTAGGCGCCCTCACCGGACCAACCAGACATAAAAAGGCGCCACGTGTCTGAACTAGGCCTCAAAGACAGAAGGATTTGTACCCAGTCAGGACCAGTCTGAAACCAAGGGCCCCAGCACCTTCAAGGCCACATAGAGTCTCCCCCGAGATGGAGAGATAAAGAACAGTCAGACAGACTTTTGTAAACAGCGCGACCACAAAATCGCCAGCATCAATTCCAGAGAAGAAAGTTCCCAAAGGAAACATCACACCACAACCTGAGCTTTAGACCAAATAAAAATCATCCTCACCGGATGAAGATAAAAGATAAGGCAGCCCGTAGGTTATCGCCCAGGACGAACGGAGAGCCCTGCAGGACCAGCCCAACAAGGGTCCGAGACTTCCAAGATCAGAACTGGAACAGGATACACAAATATCAAAGACTATAAGAAGATTACTTCATCCCCTTATGTTTATGTAGCCAGTCGAAGATTAAGATTGAGAATCCCCAGACCCCTTAAGAGTCGCATCCAGCAGCGCCAAAAACATGCCTTAGTAGAACACGAAGGCGCACCAGTCAATAACGAAAGGCGCAACATACCTCCGCCGGGACAAAAGAAAACACCGGCCCCGAAGGTTGACCCCACGGCCTCAGGGGCAGTTGCTCCCCCGGATGGCTGAACTGGACCAGGCGATCCCACGCCTGACGAGCCCCGGTTAACGGAACATGGACAATATTGTAAGCACACTCCCGGGAGGTGAGGTGCAGATGCGCCAGCGCCAAAGATATGGCCTTGCGGAACCATGCAGTAACCTCCGGTGGGAACAGGCCACACTCCATAGGAGGATAAGCAGCGTTTGGGTTACTTGCATGCGTAGTAAGAGTTGGTGGTAGGGAACTCGTCTTGTAGGAAATAGAATCCCCAGAGGCGGATGGCTCAGTGGGCACTTGATTCCCCGATCCCGAGGAACAGAGTACTCTAAAACGGCATTCAGAACATAATTGATGGGCATGTATTACCCTGGCCAATTCATATTCTTCTCAAGAAGTAGAGTCTGAATCAGAGACATCCGTTCCCAAAAAATCAGAATCCTCCATAACTGGTACACTGAATAAAAAATGGACCAATAAGAAAAATCTAAACGGCAACTTACACCCCCAATGGCTAGGACACTCACAACCTCCAGAGAACCAGACACCAGCAGACCAGGATTTCTCTGTCGCCACATGGTCAGGAATGCGGAAATGGAGTCACAAGGTAAACCGTGCAGTTCATGCAAAAGCACGCATCACTAGACATAGGCCATTATGTTCCAAAATAACCATGAGCCGAAGCAACACTACACAATAGCAGACAGAATCACATAACAAACATGATTATAAACCCCCCTGTTCAATAACCCCCCTCAGGAGATATTAACGCTTGATTCCTAGATACAAAAAAGAGCCTCACTAAGACTCTATGTTAAAGTTATCCCCGAAAGGTTGTAGCCCCTCTTGGATAAACAGTTGTAATTACAATACATCCATGATGAAAGTAAAATGAAACAATCTTACCGGAATCTACGCCATGGAACAGGAACACAGCCCTTTAAGTGTGACAGATAGTAGCGTCGCTTCTGCCATGGACTTGAGAAAAAAAAGCAGGCAGCGAAACTCGTCAACGCCGATTGCTTGTGGAGCTGTTAATATGAGTCGGGATGGTTTCGCAGAAAGACTCTCCCTGCATCGCCGGACTCTAACTTTCACCCATGCTCTCACTGAGAGGCTGACAGGACTACTTAAAACTCCAGTTCCATGCCGAAGAGTACTACCCTCCAGAAGAGCCTATCGAAAACTTCTGACACTTCTCTGCCAACCTCCTGGGACGAAAGGCAAAGAATGACTGAGGGATGAGGGGAGTGGAAGGAGTATTTAAGTCTTTGGCTGGGGTGTCTTTGCCTCCTCCTGGTGGCCAGATTCTGAATTCCCAAAAGTAATGAATGCAGCAGTGGACTCTTTCCATTTATGAAGAAAATGCTAGTACAAGTAAGTTATCACTGTTTAGTAAGCGGCATACATACATATGCGGTGATTGCAGTGTGCACCACTATTCAAACACCACACCTTCTCAGAGAGTCAGCAGTGGCTAGAATGACACAATACACACCGCCGCCAACTATCTGGCATTGTACAGGCCCTCGCAGCATATGTCGCTAAAAACAAAATTTATGCTTACCTGATAAATGTATTTCTTTCTTGACACGATGAGTCCACGGATCATCTAAGTACTATTAGGAATATCACTCCTGCCCAGCAGGAGGCGGCAAAGAGCACCACAGCAAAGCTGTTAAATATCACCTCCCTTCCCTACAACCCCAGTCATTCGACCAAAGTAAGGAGAGAAAGGAAGCAACAAGGTACAGAGGTGCCTAAAGTTTATAACATACCAACAACCTGTCTAAAGCATAGGGCAGGCCGTGGACTCATTGTGTCAAAAAAGAAATAAATTTATCAGATAAGCATAAATTTTGTTTTGTTTCTAATGACACAATGAGTCCACAGATCATCTAATTACTATTGGTAATCAATACCCAAGCTAGAGTACACAGATAAGGGAGGGACAAGACAGGGAACCTAAACGGAAGGCACCACTGCTTGAAGAACCTTTCTCCCAAAAGCGGCCTCAGCCGAGGCAAAAGTGTCAAATTTGTAGAATTTTGAAAAAGTGTGAAAAGAGGACAAAGTTGCAGCATTGCAAATCTATTCCACAGAAGCTTAATTTTTGAATGCCCAGGAAGAGGAAACAGCCCTCGTAGAATGAGTCGTAACTCCCTCAGGAGGCTGCTGTCTAGCAGTTTCATAGGCAAAGCGAATAATACTCTTCAGCCACAAAGAAAGAGAAGTAGCCGTAGCTTTCTGTCCCTTACGTTTCCCAGAAAATACCACAAACAGAGCAGAAGACTGACGAAAATCCTTAGTCGCCTGTAAATAGAATTTTAGTGCATAAACCACGTCCAGATTGTGCAGAAGCCGTTTCTTCTGAGAAGAAGGATTAGGACACAAGGAAGGAACAACAAACTCCTGATTAATGTTCCGGTCAGAAACTACCTTAGGGAGAAAACCCTAACTTGGTACGTAAAACTACCTTATCCAAATGAAAAATAAGGTAAGGAGACTCATACTGTAAAGCCGAGAGCTCTGACACTCTACGAGCAGAGGAAATAGCAACAAGAAACAAAACTTTCCAAGAAAGCTTAATATCTAAGGAATGCATAGGCTCAAACGGAGCCCCTTGAAGAACCTTAAGAACTGGTTTAAAGGGTAACTGGTTTAAAGGAACACTGAACACAATTTTTTTATTTCGTGATTCAGATAGAGCATGTAATTTTAAGCAACTTTCTAATTTACTCCTATTATCAAATGTTCTTCATTCTCTTGGTATGTTTATTTGAAAAGCAAGAATGTAAGTTTAGATGCCGTCCCATTTTTGGTGAACAGCCTGGGTTGATTGGACAGCACCAATAAACAAGTGCTGTCCATGGTACTAAACCAAAAATGCTGGCTCCTTAGCTTAAATGCCTTCTTTTTCAAATAAAGATAGCAAGAGAACGAAGAAAATTTGATAAAAGAAGTAAATTAGAAAGTTGCTTAAAATTGCATGCTCTATCTGAATCGTGAAAGAAAAAAATTGGGTTCAGTGTCCCTTTAAACACAGGCCTGAAAAAACGATTGCACGTCTGGTACGTCCGCCAGACGTCTGTGTAACAAAATAGACAAGGTAGATATTTGACCCTTTATGGAACTTGCCGATAAGCCCTTCTCCAAACCTTCTTGGAGAAAGGTCAGAATTCTAGGAATCCTTACTCTACTCCAAGAGTAGCCCTTGGAGTCACACCAATATAGATATTTACGCCATATCTTGTGGTAAATCTTTCTAGTCACAGATTTACAAGCCTGAATCATGGTCTCAATGACCGATTCCGAAAATCCACGCTTGGATAAAATTAAGCGTTCAATCTCCAAGCAGTCAGCTTCAGAGAAACTAGATTTGGATGAAGGAAGGGCCCTTGAAGTAGAAGTTCCTTCCTCAACGGAAGTCTCCAAGATGGAAGAGATGAGAATCCTGCGAGGCCACGCCAGTGCAATGAGCATCACCGACGCCCCTCTCCTGCTTGATTCGAGCGATGACCCGAGGTAGCAGAGTGAACAGAGGAAATAGGTATGCAAGACTAAAATTCCAAGGTACCGCCAGGGCGTCTATCAGTACAGCCTGAGGGTCCCTTGACCTCAATCCGTACCTCAGAAGCTTGGTATTCTGCCAAGATGCCATGAGATCCAATTCCGGCTGACCCCATTTGACAATCAGGCTGGAAAACACTTCCGGATGGAAATCCCACTCTCCCGGATGAAAGGTCTGTCTGCTCAGGAAGTCCGCCTCCCAGTTGTCCACTCCTGGGATGTGGATCGCCGACAGAAAGCAATTGTTGGTCTCCGCCCACTGAAGTATCTTGGCTACCTCTGTCATGGCCAACGAACTCTGCGTTCCTCCCTGATGGTTGATGTAAGCCACTGAAGTTCAGTTGTCCGACTGGAACCTGATGAACCAGGCAGAGGCTAACTGGGGTCAAGCCAGAAGAGCATTGAAGATTGCTCTCAGCTCCAGAATGTTTATGGGCAGAACAGACTCCGACCAGTCCAAGTTCCCTGAGCCTTTAGAGAGCCCCAGACTGCTCCCCATCCCAGAAGGCTGGCAACTGATGTCACAATCACCCAAGCGGGTCTGCGAAAGCAGGTTCCCTTGGAGAGATGATCCTGAGACAACCACCAAAGATGAGAATCCCTTGTCTCCTGCTCCAGCTGTATTCGTGGAGACAGATCTGCATAATCTACGTTCCACTGACTGAGCATGTCTAATTGCAGAGGTCTGAGGTGGAAACGGGCGAACGAGATGATGTCCATGGCCGCTACCATCAGAGCGTTTACCTCCATGCACTGAGCCACTGATGGCCAAGGAGAGGACTGAAGCACTAGGCAAGAATCAAAAATCTTTGAATTCCTGACTTTTGTCAGAAAAATCTTCATTGATAAGGAATCTATTATGGTTCCCAAGAAAATTACTCTTGTACTTAGAACTAAGTAGCTCTTTTCCAAATTTACCTTCCAACCGGGAACTCGCAGGAAAGATAACAACATTTCCGTGTGGGATCTTGCTTGTTGAAAGGATGGCGCCTGGACCAGAATGTCGTCCAGATAAGGCGCCACTGCAATGCCCCACAATCGAAGCACCGCCAACAGGGATCCCAGAACCTTTGAGCTGTGGCAATGTCGAGTGGAAGAGCCACGAACTGGAAGTGTTTGTCTAGAAATGCAGACCTTAGAAACTTGTGATGGTCCCTGTGGATGAGAACATGCAGGTACGCGTCCTTTAAATCCACGGTAGTCATAAATTGACCCTCTTGGATCAAAGGAAGAATGGAACAAATAGTTTCCATCTTGAAGGACGGTACTCTGAGGAATTTGTTTAGACTCTTGAGATCTAAAATTGGTCTGAAGGTTCCCTCCTTTTTTGGAACCACAAACAGATTGGAATAGAGCCCTAGACCCCATTCCTGCGTCGGAACAGGAACTATCACTCCCCGGGCGGAGAGGTCCCGTACACAGTAAGAACGCCTCTCTTTTTGTCTGGTCTACAGATAATCTTGAAATCAGAAACCTGCCCCTGGGAGGAAAGTTCTTGAACTCTAGTTTGTATCCCTTGGATACTATGTCAACCGCCCAGGGATCCTGAACATCTCGAACCCAAGCCTGATTGAAGGAAAGTCTGTCCGGTCCCGGATCGGGGGCAGGCCCTCAATGCCGTCTTTGATTCAGTAGCAGGCTTTTTGGATTGTTTTCCCTTGTTCCAAGACTGATTGGGTCTCCAGGAGGGTTTGGACTGTTCCTGCTTGGAAGAGGAAGTGGAAGGATTTCCCTTGAAATTTCGAAAGGAACGAAAACTACTAACATCCCTTTTGTTTGTTTCTCTTATCCTGAAGGAGGAAATGGCCCTTTCCTTCCGTAATGTCAGAAATTTTTTCCTTCAAACCCGGTCCAAACAAGGTCTTTCCCTTGTAAGGAATCGCTAAAAGTTTAGACTTAGATGACACGTCCGCTGACCAAGATTTTTAGCCATAAAGCTCTGCGGGCTAGCACAGCAAAACCCGAAATTTTTGCTCCCAGTTTAATAAAGGAATTGGCCAACTTAAGGGCCTTTATCCTATCCTGGATCTCTTCAAGGGGAGTGTCTTTCCTAATAGAATCAGACAACGCATCAAACCAGTATGCCACCACACTAGTGACGGTAGCAATGCACACTGCAGGTTACCATTGTAAACCCTGGTGTACATACATCTTTTTGAGTAACCCCTCCAATGTTTTTTCCATAGGATCCTTAAAGGCACAACTATCCTCTATGGGGATAGTAGTCCTCTTGGCTAGAGTGGAAACTGCTCCTTCTACCTTGGGTACTGTTTGCAAAGACTCCTTGATTCTACCTTGGGTACTGTTTGCAAAGAGTGCTTGATAGAGTCCGCTATGGAAAACATCTTTTTAAATATAGGGAATGTAGAAAAAGGGATACCCGGTCTCTCCCATTCCTTAGCAATGATCTCAGTAGCTCAATCTGGTACAGGAAAAACCTCCACCAAGGAAGGTACATCAAAATATTTGTTTAGCTTACTGGATTTTTAGGATTAACTTCCACCATGGTGTCGTTGTCGTCCAATGTAGCTAAAACCTCCTTGAGTAACAGACGGAGGTGTCCTAGCTTAAACCTAAAAGATACAACTTCAGTATCAGCAGGAGGAATTACACTGTCAGAATCTGAGATTTCACCCTCAGATGCTACCGATATATCATCCTCCTCAGGCTTCTGAGAGGGGGCATTCGAAATAGCAACAACTGCATCAGTAACCTCGCTTACTGAATGTTTATTCTTCCTCTTACGCTTTCCCTGCAACATGGGAAAAGCAGACAATGCATCAGAGACTGCAGAAGATATGAGGGTAGCGATGTCTTGCAACGTAACTCCAGGAGAAGTTAGAGAGGAAGGGCAGGGCACTGCATGTGTACGCGGTAAAATTTGGGACGCTTGAGTAGAAAGCTGCAATATATATTGAACATTGTCATTACACTCCTGAACAGCATCCGCCTTAGAAAATGTTGGCTCAGAAAAAAGTCTATCCCTATAATTCAACATTCTCTCAATACATGAAGAACAGAAAGGGATTGGTGGCTCCACATTGGCATCAAAACATAAAGAACAATTGACATTTTGTAGGGCCTCTTGGTCCATTCTGACTCACAGTGGATCAAATTATCAAATAAAAATCTAATTTTTTTAATAAAAATTTTAAAACAGAAAAAACGTTACTGTCACTTTAAATTTTAAACCGTAACTTTTTTATTTTTCTATGCAAATAGGACTAAAAATATTGCAAAACACCTCTACACCTCAGCTTAAAGGGACACTGTACCCAAATGTTTTCTTTTGTAATTCAGAAAGAGCATGCAATTTTAAGCAACTTTCTAATTTACTCCTATTATCAATTTTTCTTCGTTCTCTTGCTATCATTATTTGAAAAAGAAGGAATCTAAGCTTTTTTTTGGTTTCAGTACTCTGGACAGCACTTTTTTATTGGTGGATGAATTTATCCACCAATCAGCAAGGACAACCCAGGTTGTTCACCAAAAATGGGCCGGCATTCCCTTAGTAGAAGATCCGGAACTCGGCAGTAGTTATATTGAACCGCTCTCCGGTCCTAGAAACACATGTCTTTAGACAAACATGCGTAATCTTGACTGAGACTGTACTCTCTTTCCCCCCGGTCACAGGAAGTAAGGGAAAAGTGGCGCGCAACACAAATTGCCGCCTCCCATAGCTCCGCCCATCGTGGGCGTCTCAAAAAAAGAATCTACCGGTCAGCATCTTTGTTCTAAAGTTAAACCACCGGGAGCAGTGAAAATCACAGAGAAACCTGAGCCTGCAGCAAGGCAGCTCACCAGGTTTGAGAGGTCCTCTCCCTCACATGGACCTGTGGAAAAAGAGATAAAGACTGAGTAATCTTACTCAGGCTTTCTGAGTTAGGGCAGCATAAACTACATGGGAGGCACAGTGAGAATTATGTCCCACAAGTTCCCATTGCTCTAAAGCCACCACTGCTCTACTGAAGAGACTGATATGGACTACGGCTACACCCCAGAACAAAGCAGCACAATCTTGTACTACTTAAAAAATAATTTAATCTTCCTTGAAGAATCTTTTACTAACACCTAACTTTACCACTACCTTGCGCTAACGTAGGCAAAGAGAAAGACTGGGGTTGGAGGGAAGGGGGGAGATATTTAACAGCTTTGCTGTGGTGCCTCCTGCTGGTCAGGAGTGATATTCCCAATAGTAATTAGATGATCCGTGGACTCATTGTGTCATTAGAAAGAAAACAGTAATACTAGAAGCATTTTTGCTAATGGGCATATACTGCAAAAGTGATTCGAAATGCACCTATGCATATTTTATTTTTGACCTTTCTATTCCTTTAAAAGGGACACTCATGTTAAATTAAATTTTCATGATTCAGATACAGCATGCGATTTTAAACAACTCTCCCCTTTACTTCCATTAAAAAAAATGTGCACAGTCTTTTATATTTACACTTTTTGAGTCACCAGATCCTACTGAGCATGTGCAAGAATTCACAGACTATACGTATATGCATTTGTGATTGGCTGATTGCTATCACATGGTACAAGGGGAGTGGAAATATACATAACTTTGAAATTTGTTAAAAAAAAATCTACTACTCATTTGAAGTTCAGACTAAGTGCTATTGCATTGTCTTGTTATCTTGCATTTGTTGATTATGCAAATCTAATGTGTTGACTGGTCCTTTAAGGCTTTCCTCTTGAAACGTGCTCTTAGATTTAAAAGGACACTGAACCAAAAACATTTTCTTTCGTGATTCAGATAAAGAATGTAATTTTAAGCAACTTTCTAATTTACTCCTATTATCAAATTTTCTTCATTCTCTTGGTATCTTTATTTGAAATGCAAGAATGTAAGTTTAGATGCCGGCCAATTTTTGGTGAAAACACTGTGTTGTTCTTGCTGATTGCTGGATAAATTCACCCACCAATAAACAAGTGCTTTCCATGGTTCTGAACCAAAAAAATAGCTTAGATGAGTTCCTTTTCAAATAAAGAAAGCTAGAGAACGAAGAAAAATTGATAATAGGAGTAAATTAGAAAGTTGCTTGAAATTGCATGCGCTATCTGAATCACGAAAGAAAAAAAAATTGGGTTCAGTGTCCTTTTAAAGACAAAAAGCTGGAAAGTTATATACACTCTCTATATGTCATTTAGCCTGGTTATCAAATGTCTGAATAGAAAACTTTTTTTTTTTTTGGCTAATACTTTGGATTTAAACATCATTGTAAGCAAAATTCAAATCATATGATATACATATTGAAATACTTTCTTCTCTCTTATTTCTTCTTTGGCTTTCCCAGCATCCCTATAGTAATATATTCAACGTTATAAACCCTGAACAGCTGAGCGCATTTTGTTAAACTAAGTAAGTATAGTGCTGTAGAGCTTAATTGCTGCAGTATAACATAGTGAAAAAAACGCTAGATGAGAAATTAAGTATGTTCCTAACTTTATTTAGGGGTAAGGAAATATGGTGGCTGGTTATTTAGCAAACATTTATTAAATGGGGCTAAATTTAGGGCAATGAATCACCTCATATCTACTGTTCCCAGTGCTTGCTTTCCTTAATATTCCCAGTGACTCTTCGTTACTGTCTCCGCCAATTCTCTGAGATGATGTCCTCTGCAGGAAGTCTGAGATGCGCTGCACCAGGAAGTTTCTGTCTTTCAAATTTGCAAACAGGAAAGTCATTTTGCCTTTGGTGCTAATGGAGAGAGGACTGGGAAGAACGCTGGAGCTATCAGCTTTCTCCACAATAGTGACCTTGAGAGAACAGACAGATATTTCATTATAATACTTCTATTATTAAAATATAATTGTAGGACCTGGGTATTATTACTATTGTATTATATTAGAACAGGGCACCCTTTGTATCTATTAAATCATTGTATCTATAGTGAAAATTAAATCAGGGTAACAAGTGGATATCACAGGAACTCCTACTTCACGAAGGGGTATGATGAGATGACACACTTCCTCTTCTTTACTGGAAAAACAAATGTAGTTATTGGAAACAAACATCTGACCAGGGATGTGCATTTTGGCAAATGGTGTCCATAGTGTACAATCTGTGTGCCCATCAAGTCGCTCATCTCTGGGGAGGCGGAAGGTGGCTCTGTAACGCTCATTCTTTGCTCGGGCATCCAGGTCTCTAACAACAGAGTTGAGAGAGAAAGACAGGATAAGTTCCTTCAAGGAGAAAGAGAGAGAAGCATGCACAAAATTAAAGGGAAACATATATAACTTTAGCAATAATTCAACAGCAATACCACAAGAAAAAAAGAATAGTAAGCCTTAATAAATCTTAGAGACACGTTCTAACTAATGGCCCAATGATCTAAAAATTGGTCAGCAGGGTGAGAAATATCATGCTGCGCCATGCATGGGCAGACCTCACAAAATGATGCAAGAAAAGGGGCTGAACCAGGAATTCCCTGCAAATCACAAGTTCACAAGAATGTATATCCTTGCAGGGGAGAGGGAATGTGACAGGGAGCACCTGGCAGTGATATCAACATTTTTTAAGTACAAACAATACAAATGACACAATTTCTAGTTTCACAAAATGTCTGTTCCTTCACTTTAATAAGCGCAATACACATTTTGAACAAAATTGCCATCCTACATTTGGCAAGAAGCAACTACGAGGCATACAGAATATGTTTAGATAATTCCAATACAAATTGTGAGGTAACTACACCCTCATTTCCAATGCTGCAAGATTCATTTTACAAAAGAAATATAAAAGGAACCTAATTTTGAAATCTACGATTTCAAATTTGTTTTTGCAAATTGCTGTGTACCTTAAATTGAATTTTGCAATGCTTTTTCAACACCAGTTGGGATGTCTACTGTTAATACAAGTTTATATTCATAATATGATTGCAGTTTTTACAGTGTACATTTAAGGGCCGATTTAACAATGCTGTCTGCATTTAACAATGCTGACTGCATTTATCATTTCACAAGCAGTTCTGGTGAACTGCTTGTGCAATGCCGCCCCCTGAAGATTCACGGTCAATCGGCCGCTAACAGGGGGTGTCAATCAACCCGATCTTATGCGATCGGGCGGATTGATGTCTGCTGCCTCAGAAGAGGCATACGAGTTAAGGACAGCGGTCTTAAGACCGCTGTTTCTTATCTCCTGTTTCCAGCAAGCCTGAAGGCTCGCACAGAAACAGTTACATTCAGGGCCATTTGGCCCTTGTTAAATTGGTCGCTTAATGCGCTTTTGAAATGCTTATTTTATTGAGCACTATCCTGTGTGTATTTATCTCATTATCACTTGCAGAAATGTAGGTTATGGCCTTTAACAAGATGCAGTGCAATATGTGCTTTTAGATCATCTTGTTACGGAAACTGTAGATCTAACGGATTGTTACAGATCATCTGGTCTGAGCAGAGACTTTTACATTCGGCCCTAAAAATTTTTTTTTCAAAATCTATTTTTGAATGAGCTATAAGGAGCGTTACACTTTTAGATCTATCATGAAGTCCAGTATCCCTTTAATCACCAATGCAATTCATGCACTGAAAAATTGCACTAAAAATGGCAATTGTTATTTCAAGCCCAATCTTTTAAACATTAAAGGAATATGAAACCCAAAATGTTCTTTTGGGGTTCAGACAGAGCATACCATTTTAAAAAAGTTTCCAATTTACTTAAATTATCACATTTGCTTTGTTCTTATGGTATTCTTGATTGAAGAGATACCAAGGTAGGCGTCTGGAGCACTACATGACAGGAAATAGTGCTGCCATCTAGTTCTAAGGCAAAACTGCTGCCATATAGTTCTCCAGAAATGGGCCGGGTCTGAAGCATAGGTCCCTGCTTTTCAACAAAAGAAACCAAGAGAACAAGGAGATATTGATAATAGAAATAAATTAGTACATTTTTAAAGTTGCATGTTCCCACTGTCTATATTTACTAATGTTTGTATTCTTGGAACGATAAAATTATTATTTAAAAAAAAAAAATCTCATGCTCTGTCTAAAAAAAAATTTGGGGTTTCATATTCCTTTAAAATAAAAGGAATACCTTCCTTTATTTTCGGTGACTAAAACTGTAAAGTATTTAATTTGTCACATTACTAATATTAAAAACTAAAGCAAACAATTAAGGAAAACATTTTACCAATCTGATACACAGTATACAACAGAGGTGACACTCACACTTCTGTGCAACAGCACTCAAATGTCAAATCACCGCTCAATAACTGCATTCGTTTTTAGTTGACAAGTAGAGTATTTCCTCTTATGAAAAACAAATACTTTAGAAAGACTATATTGAAAATACAGGCCTCAAAGTAGAAACTCAATGCAACAAATGTGAATACACCTGTGAGCACTGACACACAACTTAGATCATTGACACAAAATTGAGTACGCCTGTGATTTCCAATTAGCGTAATAGCATGAACATGTTTATAAAATGACCAGTGAACACCAGAACTTTCTCAATTATGGACCTATGTGCTGTTTCTATCTGCATGTCTGCATCATGGCTCCACGTGGAATAGAATTGCCAGAGGAACTGAAAAATTTGATTGAGAGACTTCACAAAGATGGAAAAGGATACAGGAAGTTAAAAAATAAGTTGAAACATAGTTGCAGAAGTAATAAGGAGGTGTAGAATGAGCCATAGTACTACTAATCAGAGCCACAATGAGCCATAGTACTACTAATCAGAGCCACAGTGGCCATCTTCCTAAAATGACGCCATGGACAGTGTGCTCCTTGCACAATCTAGCTCTGAAAAACAGATCGTCAAGTGCTTAAGACTTGTGTCAGGGGTTATCAAAGGAAATTGAAGTTTCTGTGACAGCTCAGACAGTATAATTTCAACCTCTATGGACGGCGTCCATGAAAAGAAACCCCTTCTTTCTCTTTGGCAGAAAACTGCAAGATTTAAATTTGCTAAACAGCATGAAAAGAACCTGAATGAATATTGGGAGCACATTCTTTGTTCAGATGAGGCCAAGATAAATTTGTTCAGCTCAGATGGGGTCCAGCATGTTTGGTGTGAACCTTGCCAGGATTATTACAGTGAATGAATAGTCTAAACAGTGACGCAAGGAGGTGGGAGTGTGATGATATATGGCTATATGAGTGCAAAATATGTTGGGGAGATGACATTTATAGATGGCACCATGAATGCCTGTGGATATACTAAAATACTGGCTGACAAGATGACTCCCAGTCTCCAGAAGTTTGGCAATAGAGGAAAATTCCAGTGTGATAATGATCCAAAGCACACTCCCAAAATCACAAAAGAGTTTATAGAGAAGAAAAAAGTGAAAAACTATAATCTGGTCAAGTATGTTGCCTGACTTGAAGCCAACAGAACACCTTTGGAGTACTTTAAAGAGAAAGGTAGAGCAACACAACGGCTCCAGCAAAAAGCAGCTGAAACAATTGTCTCAGAAGAATGGCAGAACATCTCTCCAGGAATTTGTGCAACAGTGGTATCCTCCATGCCGAGGAGAATTGAGCCTGTCATCAAAAAAAAAAAATGTGGACATACGAAGTATTGAAATAATAAAAGATTTGAATTAAAGGTGTACTAACGTCCATTGATTTCCTACTGTCGGAACTGTATTTATAATATAGTAAACCGAAACGGTTTGTTTTTTAATTTTCCATAAGAGCAAATACCCTACTGTTCAAATTAGAAGTAATGCAATTACTCTAAGGTGATACAATTTTAAATCATTTGACATTTAAAGGGCCAGTAAACCTAGAAAATAATGTCCGACAGCGGGAGCGTGCTACATTGAGTGTAATGGCGCGATCGGGCCGGGCTGTGACTAGACAGCTGCCCAGATGCGCTCAGAGAAAAAAACAGACCCGTTCAGTAGATCACAGAGGGCGGGTCTGAAAAACCCTCTTTTTTATAAAAATTTAACCGCTATATTATGTTGCATAAAGCTAGCACTAATATGTTACATAATTCTGCACTATGTGCAGAATTATATAACATTATTTTCTAGGTTTACTGGCCCTTTAAGTGAAATTGCACAGGGTTGTAGTTACTTCTGTTGTATACTGTAATTCCTTCATATAATCTTCCTGATCTTTTCATTTATTCAATAAACAGGTATGACAGACAACACATGCAGTATGACGGACCTTGGCTAACTGAGCAAAATCTTTACTAGTAATGAACTGCATCATATTCAGGAACCCATCTATAAGAGTAGGACAGATAACATAATTTATGTAAGAACTTACCTGATAAATTCATTTCTTTCATATTAGCAAGAGTCCATGAGCTAGTGACGTATGGGATATACATTCCTACCAGGAGGGGCAAAGTTTCCCAAACCTCAAAATGCCTACAAATAAACCCCTCACCACACCCACAAATCAGTTTAACGAATAGCCAAGAAGTGGGGTGATAAGAAAAAAGTGCGAAAGCATAAAAAATAAGGAATTGGAATAATTGTGCTTTATACAAAAAAATCATAACCACCACAAAAAGGGTGGGCCTCATGGACTCTTGCTAATTTGAAAGAAATGAATTTATCAGGTAAGTTCTTACATAAATTATGTTTTCTTTCATGTAATTAGCAAGAGTCCATGAGCTAGTGACGTATGGGATAATGACTACCCAAGATGTGGATCTTTCCACGCAAGAGTCACTAGAGAGGGAGGGATAAAATAAAGACAGCCAATTCCGCTGAAAAATAATCCACACCAAAAATAAAGTTTAAATTTTATAATGAAAAAAAACTGAAAACATAAGCAGAAGATTCAAACTGAAACAGCTGCCTGAAGTACTTTTCTACCAAAAACAGCTTCAGAAGAAGAAAACACATCAAAATGGTAGAATTTAGTAAAAGTATGCAAAGAAGACCAAGTTGCTGCTTTGCAAATCTGATCAACCGAAGCTTCATTCCTAAACGCCCAGGAAGTAGAAACTGACCTAGTAGAATGAGCTGTAATCCTTTGAGGCAGAGTTTTACCCGACTCGACATAAGCATGATGAATTAAAGATTTCAACCAAGATGCCAAAGAAATGGCAGAGGACTTCTGACCTTTCCTAGAACCGGAAAAGATAACAAATAGACTAGAAGTCTTTCGGAAATTCTTAGTAGCTTCAACATAATATTTCAAAGCTCTAACTACATCCAAAGAATGCAATGATTTCTCCTTAGAATTCTTAGGATTAGGACATAATGAAGGAACCACAATTTCTCTACTAATGTTGTTGGAATTCACAACCTTAGGTAAAAATTCAAAAGAAGTTTGCAACACCGCCTTATCCTGATGAAAAATCAGAAAAGGAGACTCACAAGAAAGAGCAGATAATTCAGAAACTCTTCTGGCAGAAGAGATGGCCAAAAGGAACAAAACTTTCCAAGAAAGTAATTTAATGTCCAATGAATGCATAGGTTCAAACGGAGGAGCTTGAAGAGCCCCCAGAACCAAATTCAAACTCCAAGGAGGAGAAATTGACTTAATGACAGGTTTTATACGAACCAAAGCTTGTACAAAACAATGAATATCAGGAAGATTAGCAATCTTTCTGTGAAAAAGAACAGAAAGCAGAGATTTGTCCTTTCAAAGAACTTGCAGACAAACCTTTCTCCAAACCATCCTGAAGAAACTGTAAAATTCTCGGAATTCTAAAAGAATGCCAGGAAAAATGATGAGAAAGACACCAAGAAATATAAGTCTTCCAGACTCTATAGTATATCTCCCTAGATACAGATTTACGAGCCTGTAACATAGTATTAATCACAGAGTCAGAGAAACCTCTTTGACTAAGAATCAAGCGTTCAATCTCCATACCTTTAAATTTAAGGATTTGAGATCCTGATGGAAAAAAGGACCTTGCGACAGAAGGTCTGGTCTTAACGGAAGAGTCCACGGTTGGCAAGAGGCCATCCGGACAAGATCCGCATACCAAAACCTGTGAGGCCATGCTGGAGCTACCAGCAGAACAAACGAGCATTCCTTCAGAATCTTGGAGATCACTCTTGGAAGAAGAACTAGAGGCGGAAAGATAAAAGCAGGATGATACTTCCAAGGAAGTGACAATGCATCCACTGCTTCCGCTTGAGGATCCCTGGATCTGGACAGATACCTGGGAAGTTTCTTGTTTAGATGAGAGGCCATCAGATCTATTTCTGGAAGTCCCCACATTTGGACAATCTGAAGAAATACCTCTGGGTGAAGAGACCATTCGCCCGGATGCAACGTTTGGCGACTTAGATAATCCGCTTCCCAATTGTCTATACCTGGGATATGAACCGCAGAAACTAGACAGGAGCTGGATTCCGCCCAAACCAGAATTCGAGATACTTCTTTCATAGCCAGAGGGCTGTGAGTCCCTCCTTGATGATTGATGTATGCCACAGATGTGACATTGTCTGTCTGAAAACAAATGAACGATTCTCTCTTTAGAAGAGGCCAAGACTGAAGAGCTCTGAAAATTGCACGGAGTTCCAAAATATTGATCAGTAATCTCACCCACACAGCTCCCCAACCTGTAAGACTTGCATCTGTTGAGATTACAGTCCAGGTCGGAAGAACAAAAGAAGCCCCCTGAACTAAACGATGGTGATCTGTCCACCACGTCAGAGAGTGTCGTACAATCGGTTTTAAAGATATTAATTGAGATATCTTTGTGTAATCCCTGCACCACTGGTTCAGCATACAGAGCTGAAGAGGTCGCATGTGAAAACGAGCAAAGGGGATCGCGTCCGATGCAGCAGTCATAAGACCTAGAATTTCCATGCATAAAGCTACCGAAGGGAATGATTGTGACTGAAGGTTTCAACAAGCTGATATCAATTTTAGACGTCTCTTGTCTGTCAAAGATAGAGTCATGGACACTGAATCTATCTGGAAACCCAAAAAGGTTACCCTTGTCTGAGGAATCAATGAACTTTTTAGTAAATTGATCCTCCAACCATGATCTTGAAGAAACAACACAAGTCGATTCGTATGAGATTCTGCTAAATGTGAAGACTGAGCAAGTACCAAGATATCGTCCAAATAAGGAAATACCACAATACCCTGTTCTCTGATTACAGACAGAAGGGCACTGAGAACCTTTGTAAAAATTCTTGGAGCTGTTGCTAGGCCAAACGGCAGAGCCACAAACTGGTAATGCTTGTCTAGGAACGAGAATCTCAGAAACTGATAGTGATCTGGATGAATCGGAATATGCAGATATGCATCCTGTAAATCTATTGTAGACATATAATGCCCTTGCTGAACAAAAGGCAGGATAGTCCTTACAGTTACCATTTTGAATGTTGGTATCCTTACATAACGATTCAATATTTTTAGATCCAGAACTGGTCTGAAGGAATTCTCCTTCTTTGGTACAATGAAGAGATTTGAACAAAACCCCAGCCCCTGTTCCAGAACTGGAACTGGCATAATTACTCCAGCCAACTCTAGATCTGAAACACATTTCAGAAATGCTTGAGCCTTCGCTGGATTTACTGGGACACGGGAAAGAAAAAATCTCTTTGCAGGAGGCCTTATCTTGAAGTCAATTCTGTACCCTTCTGAAACAATATTCTGAATCCAAAGATTGTGAACGGAATTGATCCAAATTCCTTTGAAAAAACATAATCTGCCCCCTACCAGCTGAGCTGGAATGAGGGCCGCACCTTCATGTGGACTTAGGAGCTGGCTTTGATTTTCTAAAAGGCTTGGATTTATTCCAGACTGGAGATGGTTTCCAAACTGATACCGCTCCTGAGGATGAAGGATCAGGCTTTTGTTCCTTGATGTGACGAAAGAAACGAAAACGATTATTAGACCTAAATTTACCTTTAGATTTTTTATCCTGTGGTAAAAAAGTTCCTTTCTCTCCAGTAACAGTTGAGATAATAGAATCCAACTGAGAACCAAATAATTTATTACCCTGGAAAGAAAGGGAAAGCAGAGTAGACTTAGAAGACATATCAGCATTCCAAGTTTTAAGCCATAAAGCTCTTCTAGCTAAAATAGCTAGAGACATATACCTGACATCAACTCTAATGATATCAAAGATGGCATCACAAATAAAATTATTAGCATGTTGAAGAAGAATAATAATGCTATGAGAATTATGATCTGTTACTTGTTGCGCTAAAGCTTCCAACCAAAAAGTTGAAGCTGCAGCAACATCCGCTAAAGATATAGCAGGTCTAAGAAGATTACCTGAACACAAGTAAGCTTTTCTTAGAAAGGATTCAATTTTCCTATCTAAAGGATCCTTAAAGGAAGTACCATCTGCCGTAGGAATGGTAGTACGCTTAGCAAGAGTAGAGACAGCCCCATCAACCTTAGGGATTTTGTCCCAAAATTCTAATCTGTCAGATCGCACAGGATATAATTGCTTAAAACGTTTAGAAGGAGTAAATGAATTACCCAAATTATTCCATTCCCTGGAAATTACTTCAGAAATAGCACCAGGAACAGGAAAAACTTCTGGAATAACTACAGGAGATTTAAAAACCTTATCTAAACGTTTAGATTTAGTATCAAGAGGACCAGAATCCTCAATTTCTAATGCAATTAGGACTTCTTTAAGTAAAGAACGAATAAATTCCATTTTAAATAAATATGAAGATTTATCAGCATCAACCTCTGAGACAGAATCCTCTGAACCAGAAGAGCCATTATCAGAATCAGAATGATGATGCTCATTTAAAAATTCATCTGAAAAATGAGAAGTTTTAAAAGACTTTTTACGTTTACTAGAAGGAGGAATAATAGACGTAGCCTTCTTAATGGATTTAGAAACAAAATCTCTTATGTTATCAGGAACACTCTGAGTATTAGATGTTGATGGAACAGCAACAGGTAATGTAACTTTACTAAAGGAAATATTATCTGCATTAACAAGTTTGTCATGACATTCAATACAAACAACAGCTGGAGGAACAGCTACCAAAAGTTTACAGCAGATACACTTAGCTTTGGTAGCTCCAGCACCAGGCAGCGATTTTCCAGAAGTATCTTCTGACTCAGCTTCAATATGGGACATCTTGCAATATGTAATAGAAAAAACAACATATAAAGCAAAATTGATCAAATTCCTTAAATGACAGTTTCAGGAATGGGAAAAAATGCCAGTGAACAAGCTTCTAGCAACCAGAAGCAATAAAAAATGAGACTTAAATAATGTGGAGACAAAAGTGACGCCCATATTTTTTTAGCGCCAAATAAGACGCCCACATTATTTGGCGCCTAAATGCTTTTGGCGCCAAAAATGACGCCACATCCGGAACACCGACATTTTTGGCGCAAAAGAACGTCAAAAATGACGCAACTTCCGGCGACACGTATGACGCCGGAAACAGAAAAAAAAAATTGCGCCAAAAAAGTCTGCGCCAAGAATGACGCAATAAAATGAAGCATTTTCAGCCCCCGCGAGCCTAACAGCCCACAGGGAAAAGTCAAATTTTAAGGTAAGAAATTTTTTTTTTATTCAAATGCATTATCCCAAATATGAAACCGACTGTCTGAAAATAAGGAATGTTGAATATCCTGAGTCAAGGCAAATAAATGTTTGAATACATATATTTAGAACTTTATAAAAAAGTGCCCAACCATAGCTTAGAGTGTCACAGAAAATAAGACTTACTTAGCCCAGGACACTCATCTACATGTTGTAGAAAGCCAAACCAGTACTGAAACGAAAATCAGCAGAGGTAATGGTATATATATAAGAGTATATCGTCGATCTGAAAAGGGAGGTAAGAGATGAATCTCTACGACCGATAACAGAGAACCTATGAAATAGACCCCGTAGAAGGAGATCATTGAATTCAAATAGGCAATACTCTCCTCACATCCCTCTGACATTCACTGCACGCTGAGAGGAAAACCGGGCTCCAACCTGCTGCGGAGCGCATATCAACGTAGAATCTAGCACAAACTTACTTCACCACCTCCATAGGAGGCAAAGTTTGTAAAAACTGATTTGTGGGTGTGGTGAGGGGTGTATTTGTAGGCATTTTGAGGTTTGGGAAACTTTGCCCCTCCTGGTAGGAATGTATATCCCATACGTCACTAGCTCATGGACTCTTGCTAATTACATGAAATAAATATATTTTATATTATAATATATATATATATATATATATATATATATATATATATATATATATATATATATATATATATATATATATAAAAAGTCTACACACCCCTGTTAAAATGTCATGTTTCTGTGATGTAAAAAAATGAGACAAAGATAAATCATTTCAGAACTTTTTCCACCTTTAATGTGAGCTATAAACTGTACAACTCAATTGCAAAACAAACTAAAATCTTTAAGGTGGAGGGAAGTAGAAATAAAAACTAAAATAATATGGTTGCATAAGTGTGCACAAAACTAATACTTTATTGAAGCACCCTTTGATTTTATTACAGCACTCAGTCTTTTTGGGTATGAGTTTTTTAGCATGGCACATCTTGACTTGGCAAGATTTGCCCACTCTTCTTTGCCAAAAAACACTCCAAATCTATCAGATTGTGAGGGCATCTCTTGTGCACAGCCCACTTAAGATCACACCACAGATTTTCGATTGGATTCAGGTCTGGGCTCTGACTGGGCCATTCCAAAACTTTAATCTTCTTCTGGTAACGCCATTCCTTTGTTGATTTGGATGTATGCTTTGGGGCGTTGTCATGCTGAAAGATGAAGTTCCTCTTCATGTTCAGCTTTCTAGCAGAAGCCTGAAGGTTTTGTGCCAATATTGTCTGGTATTTAGAACTGTTCATAATTCCCTCTACCTTGACTAAGGCCCCAGTTCCAGCTGAAGAAAAACAGACCCAAAGCATGATGCTGCCACCAAAATGCTTCACTGTGGTTATGGTGTTCTTTTGGTTATATGCAGTGTTGTTTTTGCGCCGAACATATCTTTTGGAATTATGGCCAAAAAGTTTAATCTTGGTTTCATCAAACCAGAACACCTTTTGCGACATGCTTTTGGGAGACTTCAGATGTGTTTTTGCAAAATTTAGCTGGGCTTGGATGGGTTTTTTTTGTAAGAAAAGGCTTCCGTCTTGCCACTCTACCCTATAGCCCAGACATTTGAAGAATATGGGCGATTGTTGTCACATGTACCACACAGCCAGATATTCCTGCAGCTCCTTTAAATGGTGCTGTAGGCCTCTTGGCAGCCTCCCCAGACCAGTTTTCTTCTCGTCTTTTCATCAATTTTGGAGGGACGTCCAGTTCTTGGTAATGTCACTGTTGCGCCATATTTTCTCCACTTGATGATGACTGCCTTCACTGTGTTCCATGGTATATCTAATGCCTTGGAAATTCTTTTGTACTGTTCTCCTGACTGATACTTTTTAACAATGAGATCCCTCTGATACTTTAGAAGCTCTCTGCGAACCATGGCTTTTGCTGTAGGTTGCGACTAAGAAAATGTCAGGAAAGACCTACTAGAACAGCTGAACTTTTTTTTGGTTAATCAGAGGCATTTTAAATGATGGCAGGTGTGTACTGACTCCTATTTAAAGGGACATAATACTCATATGCTAAATCACTTGAAACTGATGCAGTATAACTGTAAAAAGCTGACAGGAAAATATCACCTGAGCATCTCTATGTAAAAAAGGAAGATATTTTACCTCACAATTTCCTCAGCTCAGCAGAGTAAGTTCTGTGTAAAAAGTTATACTCAGCTGCTCCCAGCTGCAGGTAAAAAAATTAAAAAAAATGAAGAAATGAACAGCAGCCAATCAGCATCAGCAGTGCTGAGGTCATGAACTCTTACTGTGATCTCATGAGATTTGACTTAACTCTCATGAGATTTCATAGTAAGCTTCCTTTACCTGATTGGTGAAATAATATGAGAGTGCACGATGCTAGTCCCTTCAGATGTCCCAGGACAAACACACTAAAATGCTGCTTAGAAATCCTTTACAATGGGAGGCGGCTACTGAGGAACTTTTGAGGTAAAATATCTTTCTTTTTTACATAGAGATGTTCAGGAGATATTTTCTAATCAGCTTTTTACAGCTATGCTGCATCACTTTCAAGTGTTTAAACATTTGGGTATTATGGCCCTTTAACATGATTTTGAATGTGATTGCTCAATTCTAAACACAGCTACACCCCCAGTTATAAGTGCACACTTATGCAACCATATTATTTTATTTTTTTATTTTTACTTCCCTCCATTTAGAAGTTTCAGTTTGTTTTTCAAGCAAGTTGTACAGTTTATAGGTCACATTAAAGGTGGAAAAAGTTCTGAAATGATTTATCTTTGTCTCATTTTTTTTACATCACAGAAACCTGACATTTTAACAGGGGTGTGTAGACTTTTTATATCCACTATATATATATATATATATATACTGTATATAAAGTCTGCAATAAGCCAGCACTCACTGTACCTCTATAACAAGCCAGGGTGCTTCCCACTATGTAGCATACAAAAGAATCCAAAGAGAGCACTCACCGTGATTCAAGATGTGTTTTTAATCCATATGGTTAACGTTTTCGGGGAGTAACCCCGTCAGACAGGTGAACAAAACATTCCCCGAAAACGTTAACCTTATAGATTAAAACACATCTTTAATCACTGCGAGTGCTCTCTTTTGATCCTTATATATAGGATGTATATATGTACAGCTGAAATTTAAGGGACAGTCTAGTCAAAACTAAATTTTCATGATTCAGATTGGGCATGCAATTTTAAACAACTTTTATCATCAAATTTGCTTTGTTCTCTTGGTATTCCTTGTTGAAAGCTGAACCTAGGTAGGCTCATATGCTAATTTCAATGCCCTTAAAAAAGGCTGTCTCTTATCTCAATGCATTTGACAGTTTTTCACAACTAGAGGGCGTTAGTTCTTGTGTGCCATATAGATAACATTGTGCTCACACCCGTGGAGTTACTTATGAGAGGGCACTGATGGCTAAAATGCAAGTCTGTCAAAAGAACTGAAATAAGGGGCAGTCTGGAGAGGCTTAGATACAAGGTAATCACAAAGCTAAAAACATAATTTATGCTTACCTGATAAATTCCTTTCTTCTGTTGTGTGATCAGTCCACGGGTCATCATTACTTCTGGGATATAACTCCTCCCCAACAGGAAATGCAAGAGGATTCACCCAGCAGAGCTGCATATAGCTCCTCCCCTCTACGTCAGTCCCAGTCATTCGACCAAGAAACAACGAGAAAGGAGTAACCAAGGGTGAAGTGGTGACTGGAGTATAATTTAAAAGATATTTACCTGCCTTAAAACAGGGCGGGCCGTGGACTGATCACACAACAGAAGAAAGGAATTTATCAGGTAAGCATAAATTATGTTTTCTTCTGTTATGTGTGATCAGTCCACGGGTCATCATTACTTCTGGGATACCAATACCAAAGCAAAAGTACACGGATGACGGGAGGGATAGGCAGGCTCATTATACAGAAGGAACCACTGCCTGAAGAACCTTTCTCCCAAAAATAGCCTCCGAAGAAGCAAAAGTGTCAAATTTGTAAAATTTGGAAAAAGTATGAAGCGAAGACCAAGTTGCAGCCTTGCAAATCTGTTCAACAGAGGCCTCATTCTTAAAGGCCCAAGTGGAAGCCACAGCTCTAGTGGAGTGAGCTGTAATTCTTTCAGGAGGCTGCTGTCCAGCAGTCTCATAGGCTAAACGTATTATGCTACGAAGCCAAAAAGAGAGAGAGGTAGCAGAAGCTTTTTGACCTCTCCTCTGTCCAGAGTAAACGACAAACAAGGAAGAAGTTTGGCGAAAATCTTTAGTTGCCTGCAAGTAGAACTTGAGGGCACGAACTACGTCCAGATTGTGTAAAAGACGTTCCTTCTTTGAAGAAGGATTTGGACACAAGGATGGGACAACAATCTCTTGATTGATGTTCCTGTTAGTGACTACCTTAGGTAAGAACCCAGGTTTAGTACGCAGAACTACCTTGTCTGAGTGAAAAATCAGATAAGGGGAATCACAATGTAAGGCTGATAACTCAGAGACTCTTCGAGCCGAGGAAATAGCCATTAAAAACAGAACTTTCCAAGATAACATTTTTATATCAATGGAATGAAGGGGTTCAAACGGAACACCCTGTAAAACGTTAAGAACTAAGTTTAAACTCCATGGTGGAGCAACAGCTTTAAACACAGGCTTGATCCTAGCTAAAGCCTGACAAAAGGACCGGACGTCTGGATTTTCTGACAGACGTCTGTGTAACAAGATGGACAGAGCTGAAATCTGTCCCTTTAATGAACTAGCTGATAAACCCTTTTCTAAACCTTCTTGTAGAAAAGACAATATCCTAGCGATCCTAACCTTACTCCAGGAGTAACCTTTGGATTCGCACCAGTATAGGTATTTCCGCCATATTTTATGGTAAATCCTTCTGGTAACAGGCTTCCTAGCCTGAATCAGGGTATCAATAACCGACTCAGAAAAACCACGTTTTGATAAAATCAAGCGTTCAATTTCCAAGCAGTCAGCTTCAGAGAAGTTAGATTTTGATGTTTGAATGGACCCTGTATCAGAAGGTCCTGTCTTAGAGGTAGAGACCAAGGCGGACAGGATGACATGTCCACTAGATCTGCATACCAAGTCCTGCGTGGCCAAGCAGGTGCTATTAGAATTACTGATGCTCTCTCCTGTTTGATTTTGGCAATCAATCGAGGAAGCAGCGGGAAGGGTGGAAACACATAAGCCATCCTGAAGTTCCAAGGTGCTGTCAAAGCATCTATCAGAACTGCTCCCGGATCCCTGGATCTGGACCCGTAGCGAGGAAGTTTGGCGTTCTGGCGAGACGCCATGAGATCTATCTCTGGTTTGCCCCAACGTCGAAGTATTTGGGCAAAGACCTCCGGATGAAGTTCCCACTCCCCCGGATGAAGAGTCTGGCGACTCAAGAAATCCGCCTCCCAGTTCTCCACTCCCGGGATGTGGATTGCTGACAGGTGGCAAGAGTGAGACTCTGCCCAGCGAATTATCTTTGATACTTCCATCATTGCTAGGGAGCTTCTTGTCCCTCCCTGATGGTTGATGTAAGCTACAGTCGTGATGTTGTCCGACTGAAACCTGATGAACCCCCGAGTTATTAACTGGGGCCAAGCCAGAAGGGCATTGAGAACTGCTCTCAATTCCAGAATGTTTATTGGAAGGAGGCTCTCCTCCTGATTCCATAGTCCCTGAGCCTTCAGAGAATTCCAGACAGCGCCCCAACCTAGTAGGCTGGCGTCTGTTGTTACAATTGTCCAGTCTGGCCTGCTGAATGGCATCCCCCTGGACAGGTGTGGCCGATGAAGCCACCATAGAAGAGAATTTCTGGTCTCTTGATTCAGATTCAGAGTAGGGGACAAATCTGAGTAATCCCCATTCCACTGACTTAGCATGCATAATTGCAGCGGTCTGAGGTGTAGGCGTGCAAAAGGTACTATGTCCATTGCCGCTACCATTAAGCCGATCACCTCCATGCATTGAGCTACTGACGGGTGTTGAATGGAATGAAGGACGCGGCATGCATTTTGAAGTTTCGTTAACCTGTCTTCTGTCAGGTAAATCTTCATTTCTACAGAATCTATAAGAGTCCCCAAGAATGGAACTCTTGTGAGAGGAAAGAGAGAACTCTTCTTTTCGTTCACTTTCCATCCATGCGACCTTAGAAATGCCAGAACTAACTCTGTATGAGACTTGGCAGTTTGAAAGCTTGAAGCTTGTATTAGAATGTCGTCTAGGTACGGAGCTACCGAAATCCCTCGCGGTCTTAGTACCGCTAGAAGGGCACCCAGAACCTTTGTGAAGATTCTTGGAGCCGTAGCCAATCCGAATGGAAGAGCTACAAACTGGTAGTGCCTGTCTAAGAAGGCAAACCTTAGATACCGGTGATGATCTTTGTGGATCGGTATGTGAAGGTAAGCATCCTTTAAATCCACTGTGGTCATGTACTGACCCTCTTGGATCATGGGTAAGATTGTCCGAATAGTTTCCATTTTGAACGATGGAACTCTTAGGAATTTGTTTAGAGTCTTTAAATCTAAGATTGGCCTGAAAGTTCCCTCTTTTTTGGGAACCACAAACAGGTTTGAGTAGAACCCTTGTCCTTGTTCCGACCACGGAACCGGATGGATCACTCCCATTGTTAACAGATCTTGTACGCAGCGTAGAAACGCTTCTTTCTTTATCTGGTTTGTTGACAACCTTGACAGATGAAATCTCCCTCTTGGGGGAGATAATTTGAAGTCTAGAAGGTATCCCTGAGATATGATCTCTAGTGCCCAGGGATCCTGAACATCTCTTGCCCAGGCCTGGGCGAAGAGAGAGAGTCTGCCCCCTACTAGATCCGGTCCCGGATCGGGGGCTCTCGGTTCATGCTGTCTTTGGGGCAGCAGCAGGTTTTCTGGCCTGCTTGCTTTTGTTCCAGGACTGGTTAGGCTTCCAGCCTTGCCTGTAACGAGCAACAGCTCCTTCCTGTTTTGGTGCAGTGGAGGTTGATGCTGCTCCTGTTTTGAAATTCCGAAAGGGACGAAAATTAGACTGTCTAGCCTTAGCTTTGGCCTTGTCTTGAGGTAGGGCGTGGCCCTTACCTCCCGTAATGTCAGCGATAATTTCTTTCAAACCGGGCCCGAATAAGGACTGCCCCTTGAAAGGTATATTAAGTAATTTGGACTTAGAAGTAACATCAGCTGACCAGGATTTTAGCCACAGTGCCCTGCGTGCCTGTATGGCGAATCCTGAGTTCTTAGCCGTAAGTTTGGTTAAATGTACTACGGCCTCCGAAATGAAAGAATTAGCTAGTTTAAGGACTCTAAGCCTGTCCGTAATGTCGTCTAGCGTAGAGGAACTAAGGTTCTCTTCAAGCGACTCAATCCAAAAAGCTGCCGCAGCCGTAATCGGCGCGATACATGCAAGGGGTTGTAATATAAAACCTTGTTGAACAAACATTTTCTTAAGGTAACCCTCTAATTTTTTATCCATTGGATCTGAGAAAGCACAGCTATCCTCCACCGGGATAGTGGTACGCTTAGCTAAAGTAGAAACTGCTCCCTCCACCTTGGGGACCGTTTGCCATAAGTCCCGAGTGGTGGCGTCTATTGGAAACATCTTTCTAAATATTGGAGGGGGTGAGAACGGCACACCGGGTCTATCCCACTCCTTAGTAACAATTTCAGTTAGTCTCTTAGGTATAGGAAAAACGTCAGTACTCGCCGGTACCCGCAAAGTATTTATCCAACCTACACAGTTTCTCTGGTATTGCAATAGTGTTACAATCGTTGAGAGCTGCTAAGACCTCCCCTAGTAGTACACGGAGGTTCTCCAATTTAAATTTAAAATTTGAAATATCTGAGTCCAATCTGTTTGGATCAGAACCGTCACCCACAGAATGAAGCTCTCCGTCCTCATGCTCTGCGAGCTGTGACGCAGTATCAGACATGGCCCTAGCATTGTCAGCGCACTCTGTTCTCACCCCAGAGTGATCACGCTTGCCTCTTAGTTCAGGTAATTTAGACAAAACTTCAGTCATAACAGTAGCCATATCTTGTAATGTTATCTGTAATGGCCGCCCAGATGTACTAGGCGCCAAAATATCACGCACCTCCCGGGCGGGAGATGCAGGTACTGTCGCGTGAGGCGAGTTAGTCGGCATAACTCTCCCCTCGCTGTTTGGTGAAATTTGTTCACATTGTACAGATTGACTTTTATTTAAAGTAGCATCAATACAGTTAGTACATAAATTTCTATTGGGCTCCACCTTGGCATTGGAACAAATGACACAGATATCTTCCTCTGAGTCAGACATGTTTAACACACTAGCAAAAAACTTACAACTTGGTTATAATCTTTTTTAGCAAAAAAACGTACTGTGCCTCAAAGAGGTACTAACGATTAAATGACAGTTGAAATAATGAACTGAAAAACAGTTATTGCATCAAATTTTAAAACAACACAACTTTTAGCAAAGGTTTGTTCCCATTAGTAAAAAAAAAAAAAAAACAACACTAATTAAATTTGTACATAAGAAAACAAAACAACGTTTTTTATACACAGTCACTATAAGAATTCTCACAGCTCTGCTGAGAGAATTTACCTCCCTTCAAAGAAGTTTGAAGACCCCTGAGATCTGTCAGAGATGAACCGGATCATGCAGGAAATATAAAAGTAGCTGACTGGAATTTTTTGATGCGTAGCAAAGAGCGCCAAAAACGGCCCCTCCCTCTCCCACACAGCAGTGAAGAGAAACGAAACTGTCACAATTAAAGCAAAAAACTGCCAAGTGGAAAATAATGCCCAAACATTTATTCACACAGTACCTCAGCAATGTAAACGATTCTACATTCCAGCAAAAACGTTTAACATGAGAATAGTTATTAAAAAGGATTAGTGACCTTTAACACAGTAGTTCCGGTGAAATACCATCCCCAGAATACTGAAGTGTATACATACATGTCATTTTAACGGTATGGCAGGCTTTTCTCATCAATTCCATTCAGAAAATAAAAACTGCCACATACCTCAATGCAGATTCATCTGCCCGCTGTCCCCTGATCTGAAGCCTTTACCTCCCTCAGATGGTCGAGAACAGCAATATGATCTTAACGACTCCGGTTAAAATCATAGTAAAAAATCTCTGTCAGATTCTTCCTCAAACTCTGCCAGAGAAGTAATAACACGCTCCGGTGCTATTTTAAAATAACAAACTTTTGATTGAAGTCATAAAAACTAAGTATAATCACCATAGTCCTCTCACACATCCTATCTAGTCGTTGGGTGCAAGAGAATGACTGGGACTGACGTAGAGGGGAGGAGCTATATGCAGCTCTGCTGGGTGAATCCTCTTGCATTTCCTGTTGGGGAGGAGTTATATCCCAGAAGTAATGATGACCCGTGGACTGATCACACATAACAGAAGAAAAGTATATTTATATAACCATGTTGGTTATATAAAACTGGGGAATGGGTAATAAAAGGGATTATCTATCTTTCTAAACAATAATTAATTGTGATTACAAATATTATGAGTAGGATTGTCATAGTAAAGGGCTCAGAGTCTCAGACCTTTTTAGTGCTGAAATGTTTTTGAGGGCGCGTGTGGACTTGGGAAGGTTCTTATCCTCAAGGAAGCCCTCGTTGTCCAAAAGCTGACGCATGGCAATGTTAGCCAGTTGTTCCATTAGCTTGAAGGTTTCATTGATGTTGAGGAACATAGAGAAGTAATACTCGCTGTCACGTTTGCTGACCTTGATGCACTCAGGAAAAAGCAGCGTGGCATTCTTCTCTAATTGAGTTACATCCAGCCACTGGATAACCAAGGTCACTGATAGGAGAAGTTAGAAAAGTGAGCAGGACTTACAAGACTTAACAAAATACATAAAAACAGAATTTATGTTTACCTGATAAATTACTTTCTCCAACGGTGTGTCCGGTCCACGGCGTCATCCTTACTTGTGGGATATTCTCTTCCCCAACAGGAAATGGCAAAGAGCCCAGCAAAGCTGGTCACATGATCCCTCCTAGGCTCCGCCTACCCCAGTCATTCGACCGACGTTAAGGAGGAATATTTGCATAGGAGAAACCATATGATACCGTGGTGACTGTAGTTAAAGAAAATAAAACATCAGACCTGATTAAAAAACCAGGGCGGGCCGTGGACCGGACACACCGTTGGAGAAAGTAATTTATCAGGTAAACATAAATTCTGTTTTCTCCAACATAGGTGTGTCCGGTCCACGGCGTCATCCTTACTTGTGGGAACCAATACCAAAGCTTTAGGACATGGATGAAGGGAGGGAGCAAATCAGGTCACCTAAATGGAAGGCACCACGGCTTGCAAAACCTGTCTCCCAAAAAATAGCCTCAGAAGAAGCAAAAGTATCAAACTTGTAAAATTTGGTAAAAGTGTGCAGTGAAGACCAAGTCGCTGCCCTACATATCTGATCAACAGGAGCCTCGTTCTTGAAGGCCCATGTGGAAGCCACAGCCCTAGTGGAATGAGCTGTGATTCTTTCAGGAGGCTGCCGTCCGGCAGTCTCGTAAGCCAATCTGATGATGCTTTAAATCCAAAAAGAGAGAGAGGTAGAAGTTGCTTTTTGACCTCTCCTGTTACCAGAATAAACAACAAACAAGGAAGATGTTTGTCTAAAATCCTTTGTAGCATCTAAATAGAATTTTAGAGCGCGAACAACATCCAAATTGTGCAACAAACGTTCCTTCTTCGAAACTGGTTTCGGACACAAAGAAGGCACGACTATCTCCTGGTTAATGTTTTTGTTAGAAACAACTTTTGGAAGAAAACCAGGTTTAGTACGTAAAACCACCTTATCTGCATGGAACACCAGATAAGGAGGAGAACACTGCAGAGCAGATAATTCTGAAACTCTTCTAGCGGAAGAAATTGCAGCCAAAAACAAAACTTTCCAAGATAGTAACTTAATATCAACGGAATGGAAGGGTTCAAACGGAACCCCCTGAAGAACTGAAAGAACTAAGTTGAGACTCCAAGGAGGAGTCAAAGGTTTGTAAACAGGCTTGATTCTAACCAGAGCCTGAACAAAGGCTTGAACATCTGGCACAGCTGCCAGCTCTTTGTGAAATAACACAGACAAGGCAGAAATCTGTCCCTTCAAGGAACTTGCAGATAATCCTTTCTCCAATCCTTCTTGAAGAAAGGATAGAATCCTAGGAATCTTTACCTTGTCCCAAGGGAATCCTTTAGATTCACACCAACAGATATATTTATTCCATATTTTGTGGTAAATTTTTCTAGTTACAGGCTTTCTGGCCTGAACAAGAGTATCAATAACAGAATCTGAGAACCCTCGCTTTGATAAGATCAAGCGTTCAATCTCCAAGCAGTCAGCTGGAGTAGGACCAGATTCGGATGTTCGAACGGACCTTGAACAAGAAGGTCTCGTCTCAAAGGTAGCTTCCATGGGGAAGCCGATGACATATTCACCAGATCTGCCTACCAAGTCCTGCGTGGTTACGCAGGAGCTAACAAGATCACCTACGCCCTCTCCTGATTGATCCTGGCTACCAGCCTGGGGATGAGAGGAAACGGCGGGAATACATAAGCTAGGTTGAAGGTCCAAGGTGCTACTAGTGCATCTACTAGAGTCGCCTTGGGATCCCTGGATCTGGACCCGTAGCAAGGAACCTTGAAGTTCTAACGAGAGGCCATCAGATCCATGTCTGGAATGCCCCACAGTTGAGTGATTTGGGCAAAGATTTCCGGATGGAGTTCCCACACCCCCGGATGCAATGTCTGACGAATCAGAAAATCCGCTTCCCAAGTTTCCACTCCTGGGATGTGGATTGCAGACAGGTGGCAGGAGCGAGTCTCCGCCCATTGAATGATTTTGGTCACTTCTTCCATCGCCAGGGAACTCCTTGTTCCCCCCTGATGGTTGATGTACGCAACAGTCGTCATGTTGTCTGATTGAAACCGTATGAACTTGGCCCTCGCTAGCTGAGGCCAAGCCTTGAGAGCATTGAATATCGCTCTCAGTTCCAGAATATTTATCGGTAGAAGAGATTCTTCCCGAGACCAAAGACCCTGAGCTTTCAGGGATCCCCAGACCGCGCCCCAGCCCATCAGACTGGCGTCGGTCGTGACAATGACCCACTCTGGTCTGCGGGAGGTCACCCCTTGCGACAGGTTGTCCAGGGACAGCCACCAACGGAGTGAGTCTCTGGTCCTCTGATTTACTTGTATCTTCAGAGACAAGTCTGTATAGTCCCCATTCCACTGACTGAGCATACACAATTGAAATGGTCTTAGATGAATGCGCGCAAAAGGAACTATGTCCATTGCCGCTACCATCAAACCTATCACTTCCATGCACTGTGCTATGGAAGGAAGAGGAACGGAAGGAAGTATCCGACAAGAGTTTAGAAGTTTTGTTTTTCTGGTCTCTGTCAGAAAAATCCTCATTTCTAAGGAGTCTATTATTGTTCCCAAGAAGGGAACTCTTGTCGACGGAGATAGAGAACTCTTTTCCACGTTCACTTACCATCCGTGAGATCTGAGAAAGGCCAGGACTATGTCCGTGTGAGCCTTTGCTTGAGGAAGGGACGACGCTTGAATCAGAATGTCGTCCAAGTAAGGTACTACAGCAATGCCCCTTGGTCTTAGCACCGCTAGAAGGGACCCTAGTACCTTTGTGAAAATCCTTGGAACAGTGGCTAATCCGAAAGGAAGCGCCACGAACTGGTAATGCTTGTCCAGGAATGCGAACCTTAGGAACCGATGATGTTCCTTGTGGACAGGAATATGTAGATACGCATCCTTTAAATCCACCGTGGTCAAGAATTGACCTTCCTGGATGGAAGGATTGTTCGAATGGTTTCCATTTTGGACGATGGAACCTAGAGAAACTTGTTTAGGATCTTGAGATCTAAGATTGGTCTGAACGTTCCCTCTTTTTTGGGAACTACGAACAGATTGGAGCAGAACCCCATCCCTCGTTCTTTTAATGGAACAGGATGAATCCAGAAGATAACCTTGGAAGACTATTTCTAGCGCCCAAGGATCCAGAACATCTCTTGCCCAAGCCTGAGTGAAGAGAGAGAGTCTGCCCCCCACCAAATCCGGTCCCGGATCGGGGGCCCGCATCTCATGCTGTCTTGGGAGCAGTGGCAGGTTTCTTGGCCTGCTTTCCTTTGTTCCAGCCTTGCCTTGGTCTCCAGGCTGGATTGGCTTGAGAAGTATTACCCTCTTGCTTAGAGGACGTAGCACTTGGGGCTGGTCCGTTTCTGCGAAAGGGACGAAAATTAGGTTTATTTTTGGCCTTGAAAGACCTATTCTGAGGAAGGGCGTGGCCCTTGCCCCCAGTGATATCAGAGATAAACTCTTTCAAGTCAGGGCCAAACAGTGTTTTCCCCTTGAAAGGAATGTCAAACAATTTGTTCTTGGAAGACGCATCCGCTGACCAAGATTTTAACCAAAGCGCTCTACGCGCCACAATAGCAAACCCAGAATTTTTCGCCGCTAATCTAGCCAATTGCAAGGTGGCGTCTAGGGTGAAAGAATTAGCCAATTTAAGAGCACGAATTCTGTCCATAATCTCCTCATAAGAAGAAGAATTACTAATAATCGCCTTTTCTAGCTCATCGCACCAGAAACACGCGGCTGTAGTGACAGGGACAATGCATGCAATTGGTTGTAGAAGGTAACCTTGCTGAACAAACATCCTTTTTAGCAAACCTTCTAATTTTTTATCCATAGGATCTTGGAAAGCACAACTATCTTCTATGGGTATAGTGGTGCGCTTGTTTAGAGTAGAAACCGCCCCCTCGACCTTGGGGACTGTCTGCCATAAGTCCTTTCTAGGGTCGACTATAGGAAACAATTTTTTAAATATGGGGGGAGGTACAAAAGGTACACCGGGCCTGTCCCATTCTTTATTAACAATGTACGCCACCCGCTTGAGTATAGGAAAAGCTTCGGGGGGCCCCGGGGCCTCTAGGAACTTGTCCATTTTACATAGTGTTTCTGGAATGACCAGATAATCACAATCATCCAAATTGGATAACACCTCCTTAAGCAGAGCGCGGAGATGTTCCAACTTAAATTTAAAAGTAATCACATCAGGTTCAGCTTGTTGAGAAATTTTTCCTGAATCTGAAATTTCTCCCTCAGACAAAACCTCCCTGGCCCCCTCAGACTGGTGTAGGGGCCCTTCAGAAACAATATCATCAGCGGCCTCATGCTCTTCAGTATTTTCTAAAACAGAGCAGTCGCGCTTTCGCTGATAAGTGGGCATATTGGCTAAAATGTTTTTGATAGAATTATCCATTACAGCCGTTAATTGTTGCATAGTAAGGAGTATTGGCACGCTAGATGTACTAGGGGCCTCCTGTATGGGCAAAACTGGTGTAGACGAAGGAGGGGATGATGCAGTACCATGCTTACTCCCCTCACTTGAGGAATCATCTTGGGCATCATTTTTACTAAATTTATTATGACATAAATCACATCTATTTAAATGAAAAGGAACCTTGGCTTCCCCACAGTCAGAACACAATCTATCTGGTAGTTCAGACATGTTAAACAGGCATAAACTTGATAACAAAGCACAAAAAACGTTTTAAAATAAAACCGTTACTGTCACTTTAAATTTTAAACTGAACACACTTTATTACTGCAATTGCGAAAAAGTATGAAGGAATTGTTCAAAATTCACCAAAATTTCACCACAGTGTCTTAAAGCCTTAAAAGTATTGCACACCAAATTTGGAAGCTTTAACCCTTAAAATAACGGAACCGGAGCCGTTTTTATATTTAACCCCTTTACAGTCCCTGGAATCTGCTTTGCTGAGACCCAACCAAGCCCAAAGGGGAATACGATACCAAATAATGCCTTCAGAAAGACTTTTCTATGTATCAGAGCTCCACACACATGCAGCTGCATGTCATGCTGTTCTCAAAAACAAGTGCGCCATACCGGCGCGAAAATGAGGCTCTGACTATGATTAGGGAAAGCCCCAATAGAATAAAGTGTCTAAAACAGTGCCTGCCGATATTATTTTACAAAAAAAACCCAGATTAAATGATTCCTCAAGGCTAAATATGTGCAAATATGATCGATTTAGCCCAGAAAATGTCTACAGTCTTAATAAGCCCTTGTGAAGCCCTTATTTACTGTGTGAATAAAAATGGCTTACCGGATCCCATAGGGAAAATGACAGCTTCCAGCATTACATCGTCTTGTTAGAATGTGTCATACCTCAAGCAGCAAAAGACTGCACACTGTTCCCCCAACTGAAGTTAATTCCTCTCAACAGTCCTGTGTGGAACAGCCATGGATTTTAGTAACGGTTGCTAAAATCATTTTCCTCATACAAACAGAAATCTTCATCTCTTTTCTGTTTCAGAGTAAATAGTACATACCAGCACTATTTTAAAATAACAAACTCTTGATTGAATAATAAAAACTACAGTTAAACACTAAAAAACTCTAAGCCATCTCCGTGGAGATGTTGCCTGTACAACGGCAAAGAGAATGACTGGGGTAGGCGGAGCCTAGGAGGGATCATGTGACCAGCTTTGCTGGGCTCTTTGCCATTTCCTGTTGGGGAAGAGAATATCCCACAAGTAAGGATGACGCCGTGGACCGGACACACCTATGTTGGAGAAAGAACAAGTAAGAAAGTGAAACAAAGAAAAATAGCATCAACTTTAAAATGTGAGGAGAATTGTGCAACGTCAACAAAGAATAAAACCCACAGTCCTTTCAACTAATATCATTAAAGGGACATAGAACCCAAAATTTTTCTTTCATGATTCAGACACATACAATTTTAAAAATGTTCTAATTTATTTCTATATTTAAAATATGCTTTACTATTTTATTATATTTTGTTGAAGGAGCAATAATACACTACTGGGAGCTAGCTGAACACTTTGGGTGAGCCAAACACAAAAGGCATATATGTGCAGCCACCAATCAGCAGCTAGCTTCCATAAGTGCATTTGCTGCTCCTGAGCCTACCTAGGTATAATTTTTTAACACAGCTATTAAAAAATTCCATGCTCTGAGTCATGAAAGTTTCTATTTGACTTAAATGGACAGTCAACTCAAAAAGTTTTATTTTTAACCTCTGTAATTACCTTGTATCTACGCCCCTTTTGACAGCCCCCTGATCACATGACTTTTTATTTATTATCTATTGACTTCCATTTTAGCTGTGTTGTGCACAACCCACAGGCGTGAGAACGTTATCTATATGGCCCACATGAACTAGTAGTCTCCTGTTGTGAAAAGCACATAAAAAACATGTGATTAAGAGGCTGTCTATAGTGGCTTAGGAACAGGCAGAGATTTAGAGGTTTGAATGTTATAAATTATATTAATATAACAATGTTGGTTGTGCAACGCTGGGGAATGGGTAGTAAAGACATTTTTTAAACAATAACAATTTTAGTGTTGACTGTCCCTTTAACTGTAGTTTTTAATAGTCATGTAGTAAGTCCAGATAATAAAAAAACAAACAACTAAATCTCCACTAAGGATTAGTTGAAAGGGGGTAATAAGTTAACATCAAAAGTATATATATATATATTATATGTCACTGATTTTATATGTATATAATTAACGTTAATAAAATCAAACTTATACTCAATCACACTTTTACATACATGGCTTGTACACCTATCACTGAAAATGGACAACCTCTCCTGTGGAAGCTAGGCCCAAAGATGGTAGCCCAATTTTTTAACAGATCTCTTAGCAAAAGTGAATATGTTTTTTGTTTAACCCATTATGATAATGTCCTTAATGTAATAAAGTTCTAGAACACTCTCACTGAATGCTATAGGTGTGCCCATGCTTGTTGGCTCATTCTGGAGAACATAAAAAACAAAAACAAAAATCCAGATCGCAAAACCAATACGAACTCACAAGTAAAAGAAGTTCCCCCAAATAATACTGGACAACATTTTTATGTAAAAAGCACTGAATGAAAATAGAAAAGAAGTAAGCTTTGTGACTACTGCTTAGGGAACCAAGCCATGATATGCTAATTAAAGTAAGTACAATAAAACTTACCATGAAATTCATGCTGAAAAACTATTTAATTTGAAACCAAAACATTAAGCAGAAAAGTTCTATCCAAATTTGGTATCGCAGATGCACAAATATCCATTTTACATTACTTCAGAAATCCACTATGCATGGGTGTCTACAAAGGGGAACAAGATGGGCCAAATTCCCCCAATTTATATTTTTTCCCTTACTGGCCTGAACAGATGGAATGTGCAGTGCTGTTTAGCAGTCATGAAGATTCTTCTCAGACCAATGTGCATGACAACAGAAGACAGCATGAACGATCAAAGCTGTATAGCGATAGGGCTGGGGTTCTGTGGAATATAACAATCTAACTTTATGAGTGAGGGAGAGGATTGCAATTTAGTACAAGAGAGGCTGAACAAGCAAGGGAGAGGAATGGATCGAATGCAAGGAAATTGTGAAGAATTGTGTGAGTGCATTATGTGTATACATCAGGATGCTTTGAGTCTAGTAGATACATTTAAGGCTGTGACACACTGCAAGCGGAGGTGCGCAGCGTGTAGATGCAGCTGTGCGTGCTCAGTGTGTCCTGCATTTTCATCTCTGAGCACTCTGCTGCGTCAGGTCGCGTAGCTGAGCACTCAGAGATGAAATAATTGAACTTCAGAAGCGATGCGACGCGGTGCGAAGCAGCTGCATCGCCTCGCGCCGCATCGCTTGCAGTGTGTCACAGCCTTTATTTTTATGAAAGCACAGCTGTGGGTGAGCACAATGTTAGTGAAGGATATGATCCACTGCATTCAGTGTCAAAAACAATGAAGGACATGTAAGCCACACTGCACACAAAAACAAATGACACAATGATGTGCAACACTCGTATTACTGCACCATGCATTAGCACAGATGCCACAGGAACAAGTCTGGTAAGTAATCAGAATGGAAGTGAAAAAGAAAGCAAAAACACAGGTGAAAAAAAATCAACCATACTGCAAGCCACAGATTACAGGTAAAAAGCAAACTATAGTTCCTTCCATTTATTAAGACAGAATGCACAGTTTTTCCAGCAACAAACATGCTATTCCACAAAGCATAATATAAAATGACTAAAAGCCTAAAAGCCATAGTTCCTATTGGGGGTGGGGGTCAAAGGTTCACAGCAAAGCTGTGTAGAAAAGCTTTGGTATCAAGTATGGGGAACAGAATCTTAACCCCTTAACACCGTTAGGACGTTCTGTGCCGTCCTAGGAGCGCTGGGCTTTAACGCTGTTAGGACGGCATGGAACATCCTAACCGATCTGACATTCTACAGCCTTCTGGGGAACTCGGACTCGGGGGCGTGCCTAGCATCATAGGCAGGCCCCATGATCCAATCCGACCTTTGAAATTATTATTGACAATCGTGTGATTTAATTTTTAAAGCAAGTGTTTACATCAGAACGAACACTTGGCCCTGGAATGAAGGGGTTCCACCACTTGAATAAAGTGAGGCTTTTGGTATAAGAAAAAAACCAAAACAAACTTGCTTTGAATGCAATTTTACAGAGCAAAATTATCGGAAAGCAAACATTTCTGTGCATACAAATCTTACAAAAACAATAATGGGACACCTTGTAAAAAGCAACTGTGGGCTAGGTTACAAGTGGAGCGCTAATTTATTGCACGCCGTTTATGGGTTCACAATAAATAACCAGCCTTGTAATGGCTGGTTATTGCTACTGCGAGCTTGCAGTAGTGATTAACGCTCAGAAAATTAACCAGAGATCAGATCTCTGGTTAATTTTCTAAAAGTGCCCCAACTGCCCCCAAAATAAAGAATATATTTTTTTTATTTAAAAAAATTTTAGAATTTTTTTAAATTAAAAAAAAAAAACTGCAAAAAGCAGTTATTAGGGGTTAAAAGTAGCGGGTGTTAGAAAAAAAAACATAGTACTAAAAAGTGCCATTACATAGCAGTCTATGGGAACTGTGTGTTCCCTGTAATATATATGTATATGCTTATATACATAATAATGCAGAACAGATCACACTTCAGACGTCCAGTAATAATAACTCAGGGTGCAGCAAAAGGGTAATAATAAGCAGCAAGGAAACTGCACTCAAATATAAATTATTTTTAATATAGTCACTTTTATTGTGAACGTTTTCAGACCAAACAAGTCCGTCCTCAGACAAAATAAGTGTACAAACAAAAACTTACCCTCCACCATGTATACTTGCTACATTGCACATGCGGCCTATATTACGTTGGAAAGACCTGTGACGATCTCCGGACCCGGATGGCAAAACAATGGTCCGCTATTCGGACAGCCATCAACAAGGGATCTTCAGAACAGCCGGTGGCTCTGAAATTCCCAGTAGTAGAAGGGGTTAATAATAAATGTGATTATAATATGTCACCACAAGATGGTACCATTGTCAAACAGGATGTGAGTTTTAGGTATAAACACAATTAATTTATATGTGCTCAAACAGACATGACTAAAGGCAAATAGCTGGTCTAAAGCAGTCTTTTTTTGGATCCTGATGTATATTTAGAAATAAAGGTCCTTTTAACATGTAGCAGGCTGGAATACTTTTTTATATTCTCGAACTCCGACATGCATCTCTTATTTGGTATAACCTACGTATTGTTTCCTAGAATGTATACATGAATCAAATACACTGCAAAACATTATCTACAGTTGGTACTTGTGTCAATGTAAATAACACTGTATCATAACTGACTGAAATGAGATCAAAGCTCTGTGTTGTTACCCAGGGTGCATTTCGTCCGTGATTAAAAATGGCAACCCTTCTCTTGTCAAGATAGGGAGATGCTTATCAATAAGTTTATACATTTAATGAAACTGATCACAATTTATAGATACATTTATGGGTCTATCCTCTGTCAGATTCCACCTTTTTACTTATCATTCTGACAATATTTGTCCCCTAAACATCCTGATAACCTCTTTATATGCCTTCTCTATTTCAGCTACCCCCTCATCACAATGCTCTCCTTAACAAATCCTTATCTCTTCCACCACTCTTCTTAATATGAAAAGTGTTCTGGCTATCCTAAAACCTGTATGTCTAGTATGACAACTCATTGCACGTAAAAATATGAAGTTATGTTTTTTATGTGCAATGCAGTAACAATGTTATGTAAATTACTACCACCCAACATCCAAATAAGGTAAAGCATTTTATTGAATTCAAAGGTAAATAGCCACAATGGGTTGGTAGTCAAATAAGACACAATGTCTTATGCCTGCTGTCCAGTACTCTTCAAAATAAACATAAGATTATCAATTAAACACTTATATCCCCTCAAAAAAAAAAACAAATCTGTGCAGATAACCCTCCTCAAAGATGTGAGATATATCCCACTTACACACGTAAGCAGGTTGGAAAAAATTTGACCCCACAGCAGTCTGTTTGAAGGTTGAAGGTAAAAAAAATCCTACCTTTTCAATAGTGAGTGCTACTAGGGTGATCCAAGATAAGCAATTTGTGTCATGTTTTGGTGTCATGTTTGGTGTCTTAGGAAAATATTTTAGCAAGAACCAACAATATTGACATCAGACTAGTAAATATTGTAAAAACATTTTTAAAACATGGCTTTAGTGAGAATGCAGAAAAATATACAATATAAAATGTAAAACAGTGGAAAAATCCCACATTAAAAGGGACATTAAAAACACTTGGAATGGTAATATAAAATGATGAATAAATGAAAAAAACTCTAGAATATAATTTTCATTATTTATTTTTCCCCTTTTCCTGTAATTTCATTCAGAAATTGTGAGCATTTCAGTTCCTGTTAGAAATGGAAGTGCAGAACACGGTTATATTCCACACAGCCATTGGCTGCAAACCCTAGTGACCTATTTATAACTGTCCCTAATTGGCCACAGCAAAGAAAGTTACCTAAGTAACAACATGGCAACTCCCATTGTTTTATAGACATTAAAACTTTATACTTTATTGTCACAACTAATAAACTATAAAAAATATATCTACATGTAATTCACTGACTAATATTTTCTTTGAATACATCATTCTATCTAGCATTTATTCAGTGTTTAATGTCCCTTTAAGGGGACAGTAAATTCAAAATTAAACTTTCAAGGTGTAGACAGAGCATGTCATTTAAAAAAAAAAATCAATTTACTTCCGTTATATAATTTGCTTTGTTTTCTTGGTATCCTTTACTGAAATGCATACTTATGTAGGCTCAGGAGCAGCAATGCACCACTGGGAGTCAGCTGCCGATTGGTGGCTTCATATATATATCAGACTAGTAGTGCAGTGCTGCAAAGGATACCAAGAGAATGAAGCAAATTTGATAATAGAAGTAAATTGGAAACGTGTTTAAAATTGTATTTTTCATCTGCATCATGAAAGAATAAAATGGGTGTCATATCCCATCAAGTATATACTATTTACTCTATAGACAATAAAGCTATAACACTGTAGTCTGTCTATCTTGGATTCTAAACTTAAACAGTCTCACCTTCCTTTCCTAGCAAGAAGGAGTAGAAACAGAGATGGTTGACTGTCAGGTAGAGCCAACCTTGCCTGGGCACCCGCCCTTTCCAGTAGCTGCAGGAATAATAGTTGACCAGTTTCTCCACTTCTGGCATACCAAACTGTTTACGCATTTTCAGCTCAGCCTCTTTGAACTTTCCAGGGTCTTCATCATCCTTGGGTTCCATGTTCTTGTTCTCCTCAGCAATGATGCCCTTGGGAAGAAAGAGTCAATTCAATATATAAATAGAAGTACAATTTGAGTGCGCGTCGAGGAGCACTCTTATTAGAAATTGAAAGTAAAATGTTTTTGCTTGCACGCTAACCGTTGCGCGCAAAAAGCCGAAGTAAGACTATCCTGATCTCATATTCCCCCCATAAAAGTAAAATGGAGCAAACAAAACACCCTACTCACGTGGAAACCCAATCTCATATTCTCAAGTGCGCTAACCTGACATGAAATTTTTTTTTTTTTTCACATTCCAATGTTCTTCACATAGCAGAATATGTTCTATTTATTCATAAATACATATTTCTACATACATCTGGCATTTTGGTACAATGTATATCTATCTATATCTATCTATCTATTCCTATATATCAGTGACGTGCAGTGAGGTCAGTGGCTGGTGAGGTAATGGCTAGTATCACAGCCAGATAAACACACATATAAACCCAATAGAGGTTCAATTGTTGGATTCTTAAAGGGACAGTCTACACTAAAATTGCTATTGTTTAAAAAGATAGATAATGCCTTTACTACCCATTCCCCAGCTTTGCACAACCAACATTGCTAGATTAATATACTTTATAACATTTAAACCTCTACATTTGTGTCTGTTTCTAAGCCTCCTCACATGCTTTTTTTTAATTTTCTTTTCACAACAGGAGACTGCTAGTTCATGTGAGCCATATAGATAACATTGTGTTCACGCCCGAGGAGTTATTTAAGAGTTAGCACAACACACCTGCAAGTGAATAGATAATAAATATAAAATCATGTGATCAGGGGGCTGTCAGAAGATGGTTAGATACAAGGTAATCACAGAGGTAAAAAGTATATTACTATAACTGTGTTGGTTATGCAAAACTGTGGAATGGGTAATAAAAGGATTATCTATCTTTTAAAACAATAACAATTAAATTGTAGACTGTCCCTTTAAAAGTCTGCAGAAAGGGGGTGGAGCCAAGGCAGGCATAATGGAGGACGTGTGATATGTGAGCTCCAGGTGCAGTGAATAAGAAAAGTGGAGAAAAGGTTATCATAAGCTCCCAGAGGGTCACTAAAACACCACCGGAGTGTTTATACATCAATCCTCTGTGTTTTATGACCACTCAGTTTGCTCAGTGTAAAAGCTGACATGCAGTCTTTGACGTCTTGCAAGCTGAGTACAAGAACCAAAATGCCGGTCTCCTAAGAATCAGATAAGCTGGAGAGAAAACAGAGGATAAAACGGCAAGGAAGCTGCCACATCACAGGGTAAGGAGTTCAGAGGGTAATATGGCAAGCAATTAATCTACAGGGTGATTGAGGAAGAAAGACAATTTTAAGACGCCATAGCAGGGAATCAGCCACGTGGGAGGCAGCATGTTAATAAAGTGATTATAAACAGCCAGAGAGACTTGAACAGCAACATGCCTACTATTTAATAAAGACTTTTAACCCTACATGATGTTAATGAATCGGGCTGCAGAGGAAGCATAAGTAAATAAAGCATTAAAATGTGAAAGCTGGATCACAAAATAACACATAAAAAGAAATAGCATTGTATGGTGATATAGCACAGATTGTACCTATCTATAGTACACAGCATATCACCAAAACTACTCAGAAACTTTGGATGGAAGGAAAATAACTTTGACACAGAACATTCACCCTATATAAATCACTCCCTGCAATTTATTTTTCTCCTGTAAACCACTCCGGCTTTGCATGTGACTCCAAAGTGCTATTAAAACACTAGTGCTGCAGCAGACTTTCTCCCACTTCAGGACATAAACAGGGGTCTTGTTATCCTTTGTTCAACAGCTAGATCATTTCAAGTGTTCCTCCATTTTATTATATGAGCTATATCATGTCAGTCAGAAGACAAAGTAAACTAAATGCTACAAATAAACCTGCAGCAGCCAATATATTTTTTAAACCTCAGAAAGGAGAAAAGGCTCATGATAAAGAAATTGTTGTAACTGAGGAAGAAATGGAAGAAGTTCTAGAACCAACTTCGCCAGCGGGTAATAATATACCCATTACCAGAAGTGACATAAGGAACCTTGTCTCCAAACAAGACATATCCACAATATTTGACAAAATGTGGGAAAAGCTGGACACCCTCCAGAACACTGTTACAAACAGTCTCACTGAAATCAAACAGGATATTTCGGAACTGGGATACAGGTTAGAATCCTTGGAAGAAAAAGAAGAAACACTGGAAGAAGACATTACAACCATAACTCAACAAATGGCTGATCAACAACAGGAATTGGCAGACATTAATGACAAGCTGGAAGACCTGGAAAATAGGAGCAGGAGGTGTAATATACGTCTAAAGGGTATCCCTGAAACTATAGTTACAACAGAATTAAGCAATTATCTTCTACAACTATTCCAGGCTATCACAAGCTCTGCTGAGGATGGAAAATTCCAAATGGAAAGGGCACATAGAGCTCTAAGAGCAAAACCAAAGGACACAGAACCACCAAGGGACGTCATAATTAAACTATTACGCTTCCAAGAAAAAGAAGAAATCATGACTGCAGCTAGAAAAAATCCAACCTTTAAATTTCAGGGCTCAGTCATACAATTTTACCAGGACCTTTGTATCAAAACACTGCAGAAGCGTTCTGCTCTCCGTCCGCTGACACAACTACTGCGAAAAAATCAGATATTATACAGATGGGGATTCCCTTTCGCACTTCACATACACCATGAGGGCAGAACAATCACTATCAAGGAGAAACAAGACATACCAGGTCTATGCCAACTGCTTAAGCTGGATTGTCCAGAGATTCCAGATAACTCTCAAGACAATACCAAAAGACCCACACAGCCATTAAGAGGAACAGCTCAAAGTGAACGTTGGACAAAGGTCTCTAAAAGGAAACAAAGGCCCTGAAGGATTAAAGAGACTGAGAGAACTGACTGATGTTCTTTAACAAGTATAATCTTTCTTTGCCTTACTCCGTGTGGAGGAGTTATTGTCACGGCTCATGTTGTGGTAAAAGACTTGAATATCAATCTCCTAGTAGTAAATAATGGCACAAGCATAAAGTATATTTATTTATGTCAGTAAAAAGAACATTAAGTAAATTATAAAGAACTGGAGATTGATAAGATATGACTAAATTACACTATCCATGACATTAGTTATTATTATATGTTCCCTCTAGGAATAAAAGATCCACTTTTTCAATTCATTATTATATAAGATACACTATGTAATATTTAGCTGCACACCCACTTAGATAGATTTGATGTTGCAGACAAACAAGAATAACTTGAAGGATTACAGATTGTTTAATAGTTTGTTGTTGTTTAATGTTGAGCTATGTTTTTTATGTTTTTGTTGTTTTTTTGTTTCAAGTACCGTCGAGCAGTGGTCAGGAAAGTTTCTCCATAACAGGATGGACACTAAGAGAGCAGTTGTTAGTCAGGAAATGGAGGCATTGATGTTCAGGTATGAGGAGGGGAGAGGTAAAATGCTCAATTATGGATTCTAGATGGAAGATAATCTCCCATAATGTAAGAGGTTTGAATACCAATATTAAAAGGAAAACTGCACTTACCCAATATAACAATATGAAGGCTAAAATCATTTTCCTACAGGAGACACATTTTACACACCATCAAATCCCTAAATATTGGGACAAACAATACACGCAACACTTTCACTCCACAACCGATAAAAAGAAAAGAGGAGTATCAATACTTATTCATAATTCCATTCAATTTATAAAAGAAGAGGTGATAAGGGATAAGGAAGGCAGATATCTTATAGTGAGGGGGACTGTGCAAGACAAACAAGTCACACTCTGCAACATATATGCACCTAATGAGCAACAACACAAATTTTTTGATAATCTTTCGAATTTACTGACCCAATGGTCTCAAACCTTGATAATATTTGCTGGGGATTTTAATGTAAACTTAAAGATTTTAAGGGATACTAATACATCTAAACTTACAAATAAACAATTAAGACTTAACTCTATTACCAAATCCATTAGGGGATCTTTAGAGAATCATAATATATATGACACTTGGACGACATTATATGGACAAACAAATGACCACACATACTACTCACCTGCACATAAAACATATACCAAACTCGACTATATATTTATTAGCCAAATTCTATTACCAAACCTAATCTCTTCATCCATTCACGCCTCAGTATGGTCAGACCATTCCATAATACAGATACAACTAAAAGGTCTTATTAATGTAGAAAGACAAAGATCCTGGACATACGACCCTACAATACTAAAGCAACCAGGTATACAAACTAAAATATTAAAGAGTCTGGAAGAGTACTGGAAATTAAACGTAGACCCTGCAATCAACCCAGTAATCATATGGGCTGCACATAAGCCATATATTAGAGGGTTACTTATAAAGGAAAAAGCTTTATATATAAAACAGAGTAGGTTTGCGGTAGCTACCTTGCAACAAGAGATTGAACTCTTGGAAAAGGCACATCAAAATACACTATCCCAACTATCACTAGACACATTGACAAATAAAAGAAAAGAACTGGCTAAAATGTTATCTGATAATTCAGTGAGGTCCATTAATAAATTAAAAACATACTATTTCCTATATGCAAACAAGCCAGATAGATATCTGGCCCATAAGCTAAGAGAAAGAACAAAATCTTTCACAATAGCACAAATTCAAAAACCAGATGGTACTATGACATCTCATCCGCAAGAAATTACAGAATGTTTTGCCAAATATTATGAATCTCTGTATGATGGGAAGAAGGTGGGTCAATCCCCCCAGATAGAGACCCTAAGAAATAAACTACTAATGTTAGCGAATCTGCCAAAATTAGACAAAGCGGACGCAGAGGCACTGGATGCAGAGATCTCTGCTACTGAGGTGTCTGCAGCTATTAAAGATCTTAAAATAGGAAAGGCAGCAGGTCCCGATGGATTTTCAGGAGATTACTACAAGCTATTTAGAACCAATTTGACTTCCCACCTACATAAATTTTGTAAAGATGTCATGTCAGGCACGCCGGTTCCCTCTGAACTTTTACAGGCCAAGATAGTAGTAATCCCTAAGCCAGGGAAAAACCCCAAAATAGTACAAAATTATAGGCCAATTTCCTTAATTAACCAAGATCTCAAGATTCTCACCAAAATCCTAGCAAACAGGCTTAAACAATACTTACCTTCATTGATCCATCCTGATCAGGTAGGGTTTATTAAAGATAGGGAGGCCCCTGATAATGTAAGACGCATAGTGACGCTGATAGAATATCTGAAGGGAACAGAAACGCCTTCTCTGCTCCTTTCTCTGGATGCGGAGAAAGCGTTTGACAGAGTAGATTGGCAATATATGATGGCAGTTCTCAAATATATGGGATTCGGTAGTAAATTTAGGGGGGCAATCAAAAATATATACACAAATCCAGTAGCAACAATTAGGGCAGCGGGATATCAGTCTCGACCTATCAATATATTGAATGGAACTCGTCAGGGATGTCCGTTGTCTCCACTTTTATTTGCGTTGTGCATAGAACCTTTGGCGTCTTGTATTCGCAACTCTAAGGATATCCATGGGGTTAAATTAAATAAAGGGGAACAAACACTAACTTTATTTGCAGACGATATCTTGCTTACAATTACAAAACCAATGCTTTCCCTCCCTAGGTTGTACCAATTATTAGAAGATTTTTCCAATGTTTCGGGTTTCAAAATAAATTCGGATAAATGTGAAGCACTCCCTCTATCATTACCAACACACACACAAAAGTTGATAGAAGCGAACTTTGATTTTAAATGGGTTAATCATTCCCTAAAATATCTAGGCATACAAATCACAGACACCATAGAAACATTGTATAAAGCAAACTACATCCCAATTTACAAAACTATAAGAAGAGATATATTGAAATGGAAGAAAGGGAACTTTTCTTGGTATGGCAGATTATCGGCCATTAAAATGAATGTCCTACCAAGACTGTTATATCTATTTAGAGCTTTACCTATTAAAATCCCAATAAAAGAGCTTGAAGAACTACAATCTGAAATTATTAAATTTATAAGAGGACATAAAACAGCTAGAATAGCTGCTCATATTTTAAAACAACACAAGCTATTGGGAGGTGTAGGAGTCCCTAATCTTAGAGATTATTATCATGCTGCCAGACTGGCACAAAATGCTCTTTTATGTAAAGATTGCCAGGGGATGACATGGCCAGGTATTGAAGCAGATATTGGAAGACTAAGCACTCCGGGAGATATATTATGGAAACCCTCAGATCCAAAAGACCAGAGGATAATTAAACTAAAAACTACAGAAGATTCTAAGCTTATGTGGAGGTCACTAACACATACAATGAAATTACTCTCGCCACACACTATTATAATACCTCTAAGTACACTACTCCCAAAAGAATTTCAAAAACAAATAGATAAGTGGGGAAATAAAGGCCTCTATAGGGTAGCTGATTTCCTAGACAATGGGAAGTTGTTGACATTTACACAATTAAGAGATAAAATACACCCAAATACATTGCACTGGTTTTTATATCTCCAAATTTCCCATGCTATAAATACATATAGACTAGGCAGCATCCCAGCCTGCCCAAAAACTGCTCTGGAACAAATGATAATGACACCCGGTAGAAATAAAAAAATGATTACACGCTTATACTTAGCCATTCAAGAAGCAAATAGTTCAGCAAAATTGGTAATTTATGACAAATGGGAACAAGATTTAGCTATAACCTATGATAGAGAAGATTGGAGCCAGATTTTCTCCTCAATGAGGAGAAGCTTAATAGGGGCAGACCTTATCGAAAATTCAATAAAAACCTCATATAGATGGTACCTTACACCACTGAAAACCTCACATTACACCACACAGGGTAGTAGATTATGTTATCGGGGATGTAATGGGATAGGGACCTATTTTCACATGTGGTGGGAGTGTCCAAAGATACAACCTACATGGGACAAGCTTTCTCAACTATTTAAGGTGATTCTAGACGACTCCTTTACATTATCAGCCTCACAGGCCTTACTACATATCCCTCAGGAGTCAATGAACTCGATTACTAATAGATGGGTTAATATTATATGTACAGCAACCAGAATATGTATAGCTAGAAAATGGAAAGTGGGGGCTCCAGAATGGGGTGAGGTAATGATCAAAATTGAAGATGTTTATAATATGCTAGAATCAGCTGCATGGATACAAGGGACATCTGAGAGATTCCAAAACATGTGGATACACTGGATTTTAAATAAACAGAAATATGTAGGTACATACAGATCAACACTAAGTAACCAATAAGGCTTTTTTAGGGCAATTAAATTGGAGAGAATAGGAACTTTCTTAAATATAGATATAGCGTTCTAAAGAAATCTACAACATTGTCACTGCTCGACGGGAAAAGTTTAAAGTTAAAGGTTTTTCTTTGTATACAGTTATGAAGTTTAGGTTTAGGGAAATGGGATAAGAGGGGGGAGGGGGTGGAGAGGGAGTTAGGGAAGGGGGGAGAAAAATTGATGAAAATGATATAAACAGGGTGCTGAAAACTTTAATTGTTTTAAGAATACTAGGACATTGTAACCCAGCACACTGTTTTATTATGTTGTATTTGATGTGATCCATGACAATAAAAATTATTTCAACTAAAAGTCTGCAGAAAAACAGTCATGCACACGAAAAAAACATTTCTTTTACAAGATATGACGAGTCCTATGGGATATCGCCTTCTGGTCAGCAGGAGGAGGCAAAGAGCTCCACAGCAGAGCTGCATAAATAGCTCCTCCCTTCCCCCCAACCCAGTCATTCTCTTTGCCTGTGTTAGTGATAGGAGTGAGGTAAAGTGAGGTGTTAGTTTAGAGTGTTTTATTTTTAAATGGTGCCAAAGTGTACTATTTTACTACCGGTCAGCTTCTGGAAGAACCAGTTAGGGGAACTTGTGAGGTTTTAGTCTCACTAGGCCTCCCATATTGGTGCTGCCTGGATCTGGACTTAGTGAATTTTTCCTAAGACCTTTCTTTCTTCACAGGACCTCAGGAGAAGGAGTGGATCTCTTGACACTGTGAAGATTGGCATGCTGTTCCTCAGCATGAAGGTAAGTGCAGTATTTTTATTTCTGGGGCTTTGATAGCATATTCTCAGAAAATGGCTGTACTATCCTATTACATTTTGGATTATAGGCTATGATAGGGGTCTTGCTATATTAGTGGGTGGGATGTCATTAATGATAGTAAGCAGATGACAACCCACACACTTAAAATTTCCCTGCCAGTCCGGCATCATTTACATTGGCTAGAAGCGCTGGGAGGTTAATATAGTACTCAGCTGTGAGTACAAATTTGGGCATATCTTTAATTATTAGAGTGTTTTGGCTGACGCTGGGGACATATTCTATGGGGATTCTTTCCCGGGTGATTGCACTGTACTTTATTCGGTACGTGGCGTTAGATCGCCATTTCCTATTTTCCCGGGTTTGGTGTTGTTTCCGCCCACGGTTGGCGGGACTTGACTTTGCACACTCAGATAGCGCAGTTACGCATCCGTTGAGTTCCGGCAATACGAGTACTTGGAAGCAGTGTACTAGTGCAGCCCCTAGGTCCGCTTGTCACTATAATCTTCAAGTGGTCCTAGACATGCTGTTTGAGGGTAGCGGTGGTCACGGAGGCAGGTAGGAGCCGCAGCAGAGCTGCGGAGAGGTGACTGTGGTATAAGCAGGGCCCACGTGGGGTGTGCGGGACATACATTGGGCCGCTCCTATTTGTTATTAATTTATTTTAATCATTTTGGGTTCACTGTAAAAACGTTTAGTATTTAAAGACACAGTTCACTGATTTTTTGTTAAACTGATAGTTCTTGTTTATCAGTGACTTGACCACGCTTGCCTTTGAAATCTGTTATTATGGAGGACATTGAACACAGTACATGTCATATGTGTTTGGATGCTATTGTGGAACCCCCTGTTACATTGTGCCCCACATGCATTGAGAGGGCTTTAGAATGTAAGGAGCAAATTTTCTTTAATACATTTAATAAAGATATATCCAATGACTGTTCTCAGACTGATAAGACTCAGGGTATGCTGCAGTTTTCTCCCCAAGCGTCACAGCCTTTAACGCCCGCACAAACGACGCCATGTTCTTCAACGGCGTCTGCTTCTTTCACTTTGCAGGATATGGCTGCAGTTATGTCATCCACTCTCACAGAAGTTTTGTCTAAGTTGCCTGTTTTACAGGGCAAAACGCAGCAGGATAGAAACCCATGCGGTCCCTGCAACTTCTGATGCTTTGATGGCTATCTCCGAGGTACCCTCCCAGGGATCTGAATTGGGGGGTAGGGAGACCCTTTCTGAGGGGGAACTGTCTGACTCATGTAGTGCATTACCTCAGACAGATTCGGACGTCATGTCCTTCAGATTTAAATTGGAACACCTCCGCCTGTTGATGCGGGAGGTTTTGATGACTCTGGACAACTGTGACTCTATTGTGGTACCTCCAGAGAAATTGTGTAAGATGGACAAATATTTAGAAGTTCCTTCTTATTTTGATGTTTTTCCGGTTCCTAAGCGAATTTCGGAGATCGTTAAGCGGGAATGGGAAAGACCGGGTATCCAGTTCTCCCCTTCCCCTATTTTTAAAAAGATGTACCCTATAGCTGACACCGTTTGGGACTCTTGGCAGACGGTCCCCTAAGGTGGAGGGAGCTATTTCTACCTTGGCTAAGCGTACGACTATCCCTATTGAGGACAGTTGTGCTTTCAAAGACCCTATGGATAAAAAGTTGGAGGGTCTTCTAAAGAAGCTATTTGTTCATCAGGGTTTTCTATTACAACCGACGGCATGCATTGTTCCAGTCACAACGGCGGCTGCCTTTTGGTTTGAAGCCTTAGAAGATTCTCTTAAGACTGAGACTTCTTCAGAGGAGATAATGGATAGAATTAAGGCCCTTAAGCTGGCCAATTCTTTTGTCACAGATGCCGCTTTTCAGATCGCCAAATTGGCAGCTAAAAATGCAGGATTTTCCATTTTGGTGTGCAGAGCCTTATGGTTGAAATCTTGGTCTGCGGATGTGTCCTCTAAATCCAAACTTTTGGCTATCCCATTCAAAGGAAAGACCCTATTCGGGCCTGACTTCCTCAAGATAAGACATCTAAGCAAAGGGGATGACAAAGTAACTTTCACTCCTTTCGTAATTTCAAAGGAGCCCCTGCTCCCTCGTCCGCTAAACAGGAAGGGAATTATCCTCAAGCCAAGTTCACCTGGAGACCCAACCAGGCTTGGAATAAGGGCAAACAACCCAAGAATCCCGCTGCTGCTCCCAAGACAGCATGAAGGGGGATCTAGTAGGGGGCAGACTCTCTCTCTTTGTCCAGGCTTGAATAAGAGACGTTCAGGATCCCTGGACACTAGAAATTGTGTCTCAGGGGTATCAGTTGGAGTTCAAAAATTCCTTCCCATTTTAGATCTCATGAGTCTAAACAAGTTCCTCAGAGTCCCATCCTTCAAGATGGAGACAATTTGGACAATTCTTCCATTGATCCAGGAGGGTCAATATATGACTACCGTGGACTTAAAAGATGCATATCTTCATATTCCTATCCACAAAGATCATCACCAGTTCCTAAGGTTTGCCTTCCTGGACAAACATTTTCAGTTTGTGGCTCTTCCTTTCGGGCTGGCCACGGCACCCAGGATCTTCACGAAGGTTCTAGGGTCTCTACTGGCCGTTCTCAGACCACGGGGCATTGCAGTGGCGCCTTATCTGGACGATATTCTGATCCAGGCGTCGTCTTATCAACTGACAAAGTCTCATACCGACATGGTTCTGTCCTTTCTAAGGACTCACGGGTGAAAGGTGAATCTAGAAGAGAGTTCACTAATTCCACAGACAAGGGTTCTCTTTAGGCTTAAGCTATAGATAGGACACATTTTTCCACGTTATTTTAAGGAATTAAATTTAGATCACATTTTAAGTAACCAAAATACTATTATCAAAGGATTGAAATATAAGGAAACATACGTAATATAATTGTATAATAAAAGAAAAAAAACGGATAAAGTCCGTTCAAAACACAGAATTATGAAAACAATGTATGGAGTAAAAGAGTCCCGCAATTACTACATATATTACAATTGGTGTATCACAATTTGTACCATCTTTTAAACAAATACCAAACAAGTATAACAGTGGAATATTCAAAGAAATAACATGTTCAGATGTAAGACTATCCTCTACCATTGCTGTAAAGAGAGGGTTAAGAAACAACCCTCCAGGAGGAGGAACAAAAAACAAACAACTACGATTGGTCAAAAATAGGATCCAATTAGGAAGATGGACACGTTATTTAAAATCGGACTGAACAGCACACAAGCATCTTGATAAAGGCCCCAGGCTGAAACGCGTAGAGATTGCTTACAGATATCCGATAACCAACAAACATAACCCAGTAGGTGAGAGGCTTTTTTGTGTTCGAGCTGGCTAGGGCAGGTACATCGAGCCACATCCTAAAAAAGGATAGACTCCATTTGTATAATTCCTGCCCCAGGACCCAGTAACCGTTCCAGCCCCAATCACCAGCTAAGGGTAACACAGATACGAAGGAAAATATAACAACTCGATCTGGGAAAGACCTCAAGGACTACAATCCGACCCGGATCCAAAACCAAGAGCAATACGGCTCAGGAGAATATACGAAGCCACTTCACAACTAATAGACCGGCCGGTCACACATTTGGACTGAGGAATCAAGAACACGGACATTTTATCAAGGTTTTTAAAGTAATAGACACTTTTTCACAGAACACTATCATAAGGAAATCACAGTAAAATCTGGGAAAAAGACTATTTACCACTGTGAGAACTATGTTTATATAAACAAAGGTGTAAACGAAGTAGTAATTAACCTGAAATATTATTATATGTTTGCAAACACACAGTATAAACACACATATATAGATTGAAGTATACCCCAAAATCTTACTTGCAACATTATATCAAAATATATCACGAGAGAGACATAACAAAGATCACGTGATATATCCTTATGAGAAAAAGTAACCAACTGATCTGAATGTAACGTTACAAACAAAAGTTTTTTTCTTAAACTGAAACCGGAACATAGAATCATCAGAAAGTTGGTAATGTGCTATACTTGAATAAAAATACAAATTTTAACAATGTTTTAAAACATATATCTAGATGCCGGCATTAATGTGTTAGATTTTATTGTTTATTAACTACTGTTAGGATTTTCTTCTGTATAGGAATAAAATATATATATATTTTTAACACCAAAACTCCATTCTTTGATTTTCTAAATATATCTGTGATTTGTAAGTTATAAGTTATAAGACTAAAAAACATCTAAGACTAAGTAATTATTTAAGAATCTTAATCATCACGGTTTAAGACCAAGACACACACTTCTGTTACTTTCTCATATACCTAGTCAGATATTTCAAAATTTGAGAACCCCAATCAGGGACCCTTCCAAGTATTTGAAAGTATAGATATAAAATTTGTTTGGGACTATATACACCAAATTTATCTATCAAGACTCGCAGCTGTCTAAGCGCTATCCCACACCCCCCTTTGTTTCTTCCTTTCCTGGGAACTCTAATAGATTCTATATCAATGAAAAACAGAATTTATGTTTACCTGATAAATTACTTTCTCCAACGGTGTGTCCGGTCCACGGCGTCATCCTTACTTGTGGGATATTCTCTTCCCCAACAGGAAATGGCAAAGAGCCCAGCAAAGCTGGTCACATGATCCCTCCTAGGCTCCGCCTACCCCAGTCATTCGACCGACGTTAAGGAGGAATATTTGCATAGGAGAAACCATATGGTACCGTGGTGACTGTAGTTAAAGAAAATAAATTATCAGACCTGATTAAAAAAACCAGGGCGGGCCGTGGACCGGACACACCGTTGGAGAAAGTAATTTATCAGGTAAACATAAATTCTGTTTTCTCCAACATAGGTGTGTCCGGTCCACGGCGTCATCCTTACTTGTGGGAACCAATACCAAAGCTTTAGGACACGGATGAAGGGAGGGAGCAAATCAGGTCACCTAAATGGAAGGCACCACGGCTTGCAAAACCTTTCTCCCAAAAATAGCCTCAGAAGAAGCAAAAGTATCAAACTTGTAAAATTTGGTAAAAGTGTGCAGTGAAGACCAAGTCGCTGCCCTACATATCTGATCAACAGAAGCCTCGTTCTTGAAGGCCCATGTGGAAGCCACAGCCCTAGTGGAATGAGCTGTGATTCTTTCGGGAGGCTGCCGTCCGGCAGTCTCGTAAGCCAATCTGATGATGCTTTTAATCCAAAAAGAGAGAGAGGTAGAAGTTGCTTTTTGACCTCTCCTTTTACCGGAATAAACAACAAACAAGGAAGATGTTTGTCTAAAATCCTTTGTAGCATCTAAATAGAATTTTAGAGCGCGAACAACATCCAAATTGTGCAACAAACGTTCCTTCTTTGAAACTGGTTTCGGACACAGAGAAGGTACGATAATCTCCTGGTTAATGTTTTTGTTAGAAACAACTTTTGGAAGAAAACCAGGTTTAGTACGTAAAACCACCTTATCTGCATGGAACACCAGATAAGGAGGAGAACACTGCAGAGCAGATAATTCTGAAACTCTTCTAGCAGAAGAAATTGCAACTAAAAACAAAACTTTCCAAGATAATAACTTAATATCAACGGAATGCAAGGGTTCAAACGGAACCCCCTGAAGAACTGAAAGAACTAAATTGAGACTCCAAGGAGGAGTCAAAGGTTTGTAAACAGGCTTAATTCTAACCAGAGCCTGAACAAAGGCTTGAACATCTGGCACAGCTGCCAGCTTTTTGTGAAGTAACACAGACAAGGCAGAAATCTGTCCCTTCAGGGAACTTGCAGATAATCCTTTTTCCAATCCTTCTTGAAGGAAGGATAGAATCCTAGGAATCTTAACCTTGTCCCAAGGGAATCCTTTAGATTCACACCAACAGATATATTTTTTCCAAATTTTGTGGTAAATCTTTCTAGTTACAGGCTTTCTAGCCTGAACAAGAGTATCGATAACAGAATCTGAGAATCCTCGCTTCGATAAGATCAAGCGTTCAATCTCCAAGCAGTCAGCTGGAGTGAAACCAGATTCGGATGTTCGAACGGACCCTGAACAAGAAGGTCTCGTCTCAAAGGTAGCTTCCAAGGAGGAGCCGATGACATATTTACCAGATCTGCGTACCAAGTCCTGCGTGGCCACGCAGGAGCTATCAAGATCACCGACGCCCTCTCCTGATTGATCCTGGCTACCAGCCTGGGGATGAGAGGAAACGGCGGGAACACATAAGCTAGTTTGAAGGTCCAAGGTGCTACTAGTGCATCCACTAGAGCCGCCTTGGGATCCCTGGATCTGGACCCGTAGCAAGGAACTTTGAAGTTCTGACGAGAGGCCATCAGATCCATGTCTGGAATGCCCCACAGCTGAGTGACTTGGGCAAAGATTTCCGGATGGAGTTCCCACTCCCCCGGATGCAATGTCTGACGACTCAGAAAATCCGCTTCCCAATTTTCCACTCCTGGGATGTGGATAGCAGACAGGTGGCAGGAGTGAGACTCCGCCCATAGAATGATTTTGGTCACTTCTTCCATCGCCAGGGAACTCCTTGTTCCCCCCTGATGGTTGATGTACGCAACAGTTGTCATGTTGTCTGATTGAAACCGTATGAACTTGGCCCTCGCTAGCTGAGGCCAAGCCTTGAGAGCATTGAATATCGCTCTCAGTTCCAGAATATTTATCGGTAGAAGAGATTCTTCCCGAGACCAAAGACCCTGAGCTTTCAGGGATCCCCAGACCGCGCCCCAGCCCATCAGACTGGCGTCGGTCGTGACAATGACCCACTCTGGTCTGCGGAATGTCATCCCTCGTGACAGGTTGTCCAGGGACAGCCACCAACGGAGTGAGTCTCTGGTCCTCTGATTTACTTGTATCTTCGGAGACAAGTCTGTATAGTCCCCATTCCACTGACTGAGCATGCACAGTTGTAATGGTCTTAGATGAATGCGTGCAAAAGGAACTATGTCCATTGCCGCTACCATCAACCCGATCACTTCCATGCACTGAGCTATGGAAGGAAGAGGAACGGAATGGAGTATCCGACAAGAGTCTAGAAGTTTTGTTTTTCTGGCCTCTGTCAGAAAAATCCTCATTTCTAAGGAGTCTATTATTGTTCCCAAGAAGGGAACCCTTGTTGACGGAGATAGAGAACTCTTTTCCACGTTCACTTTCCATCCGTGAGATCTGAGAAAGGCCAGGACAATGTCCGTGTGAGCCTTTGCTTGAGGAAGGGACGACGCTTGAATCAAAATGTCGTCCAAGTAAGGTACTACAGCAATGCCCCTTGGTCTTAGCACAGCTAGAAGGGACCCTAGTACCTTTGTGAAAATCCTTGGAGCAGTGGCTAATCCGAAAGGAAGCGCCACGAACTGGTAATGTTTGTCCAGGAATGCGAACCTCAGGAACCGATAATGTTCCTTGTGGATAGGAATATGTAGATACGCATCCTTTAAATCCACCGTGGTCATGAATTGACCTTCCTGGATGGAAGGAAGGATAGTTCGAATGGTTTCCATCTTGAACGATGGAACCTTGAGAAACTTGTTTAAGATCTTGAGATCTAAGATTGGTCTGAACGTTCCCTCTTTTTTGGGAACTATAAACAGATTGGAGTAGAACCCCATCCCTTGTTCTCTTAATGGAACGGGATGAATCACTCCCATTTTTAACAGGTCTTCTACACAATGTAAGAATGCCTGTCTTTTTATGTGGTCTGAAGACAACTGAGACCTGTGGAACCTCCCCCTTGGGGGAAGTCCCTTGAATTCCAGAAGATAACCTTGGGAGACTATTTCTAGCGCCCAAGGATCCAGAACATCTCTTGCCCAAGCCTGAGCGAAGAGAGAGAGTCTGCCCCCCACCAGATCCGGTCCCGGATCGGGGGCCAACATTTCATGCTGTCTTGGTAGCAGTGGCAGGTTTCTTGGCCTGCTTTCCCTTGTTCCAGCCTTGCATTGGTCTCCAAGCTGGCTTGGCTTGAGAAGTATTACCCTCTTGCTTAGAGGACGTAGCACTTTGGGCTGGTCCATTTCTACGAAAGGGATGAAAATTAGGTTTATTTTTTGCCTTGAAAGGCCGATCCTGAGGAAGGGCGTGGCCCTTACCCCCAGTGATATCCGAGATAATCTCTTTCAAGTCAGGGCCAAACAGCGTTTTCCCCTTGAAAGGAATGTTAAGTAGCTTGTTCTTGGAAGACGCATCAGCCGACCAAGATTTCAACCAAAGCGCTCTGCGTGCCACAATAGCAAACCCAGAATTCTTAGCCGCTAACCTAGCCAATTGCAAAGTGGCGTCTAGGGTGAAAGAATTAGCCAATTTGAGAGCATTGATTCTGTCCCTAATCTCCTCATAAGGAGGAGAATCACTGTCGACCGCCTTTATCAGCTCATCGAACCAGAAACATGCGGCTGTAGCGACAGGGACAATGCATGAAATTGGTTGTAGAAGGCAACCCTGCTGAACAAACATCTTTTTAAGCAAACCTTCTAATTTTTTATCCATAGGATCTTTGAAAGCACAACTATCCTCTATGGGTATAGTGGTGCGTTTGTTTAAAGTGGAAACCGCTCCCTCGACCTTGGGGACTGTCTGCCATAAGTCCTTTCTGGGGTCGACCATAGGAAACAATTTTTTAAATATGGGGGGAGGGACGAAAGGAATACCGGGCCTTTCCCATTCTTTATTAACAATGTCCGCCACCCGCTTGGGTATAGGAAAAGCTTCTGGGAGCCCCGGCACCTCTAGGAACTTGTCCATTTTACATAGTTTCTCTGGGATGACCAACTTGTCACAATCATCCAGAGTGGATAATACCTCCTTAAGCAGAATGCGGAGATGTTCCAACTTAAATTTAAATGCAATCACATCAGGTTCAGCTTGTTGAGAAATGTTCCCTGAATCAGTAATTTCTCCCTCAGACAAAACCTCCCTGGCCCCATCAGACTGAGTTAGGGGCCCTTCAGAAATATTAATATCAGCGTCGTCATGCTCTTCAGTATCTAAAACAGAGCAGTCGCGCTTACGCTGATAAGTGTTCATTTTGGCTAAAATGTTTTTGACAGAATTATCCATTACAGCCGTTAATTGTTGCATAGTAAGGAGTATTGGCGCGCTAGATGTACTAGGGGCCTCCTGAGTGGGCAAGACTCGTGTAGACGAAGGAGGGAATGATGCAGTACCATGCTTACTCCCCTCACTTGAGGAATCATCTTGGGCATCATTGTCATTGTCACATAAATCACATTTATTTAAATGAATAGGAATTCTGGCTTCCCCACATTCAGAACACAGTCTATCTGGTAGTTCAGACATGTTAAACAGGCATAAACTTGATAACAAGTACAAAAAACGTTTTAAAATAAAACCGTTACTGTCACTTTAAATTTTAAACTGAACACACTTTATTACTGCAAATGCGAAAAAACATGAAGGAATTGTTCAAAATTTACTAAATTTTCACCACAGTGTCTTAAAGCCTTAAAAGTATTGCACACCAAATTTGGAAGCTTTAACCCTTAAAATAACGGAACCGGAGCCGTTTTGAACATTAACCCCTTTACAGTCCCTGGTATCTGCTTTGCTGAGACCCAACCAAGCCCCAAGGGGAATACGATACCAAATGACGCCTTCAGAAAGTCTTTTCTAAGTATCAGAGCTCCTCTCACATGCGACTGCATGCCATGCCTCTCAAAAACAGGTGCCCAACACCGGCGCGAAAATGAGACTCTACCTATGCTTTGGGAAAGCCCCTAAAGAATAAGGTGTCTAAAACAGTGCCTGCCGATATTATTATATCAAAATACCCAGATAAAATGATTCCTCAAGGCTAAATATGTGTTAATAATCAATCGATTTAGTCTACAGTCTTAATAAGCCCTTTTTGAAGCCCTTATTTACAATCGTAATAAACATGGCTTACCGGATCCCAGAGGGAAAATGACAGCTTCCAGCATTACATCGTCTTGTTAGAATGTGTCATACCTCAAGCAGCAAGAGACTGCTCACTGTTCCCCCAACTGAAGTTAATTGCTCTCAACAGTCCTGTGTGGAACAGCCATGGATTTTAGTGACTGTTGCTAAAATCATTTTCCTCATACAAACAGAAATCTTCATCTCTTTTCTGTTTCTGAGTAAATAGTACATACCAGCACTATTTCAAAATAACAAACTCTTGATTGAATAATAAAAACTACAGTTAAACACTAAAAAACTCTAAGCCATCTCCGTGGAGATGTTGCCTGTACAACGGCAAAGAGAATGACTGGGGTAGGCGGAGCCTAGGAGGGATCATGTGACCAGCTTTGCTGGGCTCTTTGCCATTTCCTGTTGGGGAAGAGAATATCCCACAAGTAAGGATGACGCCGTGGACCGGACACACCTATGTTGGAGAAATATTCTTGATGGAAGTCAGAAAAGATTCTGAATACATGCCGAGCCCTTCAGTCCAATCCTCGGCCATCAGTGGCTCAGTGCGTGGAGGTAATTGAATTGATGGTGGCGGCAATGGACATAATTCCGTTTGCTCGTTTTCATCTCAGACCTTTACAGCTGAGCATGCTCAGACAGTGGAAAGGAGATTATGCAAATTTGTCTCCTCAGATAGACCTGGATCAGGAGACAAGAGACTCTCTTCTTTGGTGGTTGTCGCTGGATCATCCGTCCCAAGGGACGTGCTTCCGCAGACCTTCATGGGTGATAGTGACAACGGACGCCAGTCTACTAGGATGGGGTGCAGTCTGGAATTCCCTGAAGGCTCAGGGTGTGTGGACTCGGTCGGAGTCTCTACTTCCAATCAATATTCTGGAATTGAGAGCAATATTCAATGCGCTTCAGGCTTGGCCTCAGTTGGCTTCGGCCAAATTCATCCAGTTTCAGTCGGACAACATCACGACTGTGGCTTACATCAATCATCAGGGAGGAACAAGGAGTTCCTTAGCGATGACAGAAGTATCCAAGATAATTCGGTGGGCGGAGGCTCACTCTTGTTATCTGTCGGCAATCTACATCCCAGGAGTGGACAACTGGGAGGTGGATTTATTGAGCAGACAGACGTTTCACCCGGGGGAATGGGAACTCCATCCGGAGGTCTTTGCCACCCTGATTCTCAGGTGGGGCAGACCGGAATTGGATCTGATGGCTTCTCGTCAGAATGACAAACTTCCAAGATACGGATCCAGGTCCAGGGATCCTCAGGCCGAACCGATAGATGCCTTGGCAGGGCCTTGGTCGTTCAACCAAGCTTATGTGTTTCCACCGTTTGCTCTCCTTCCCCGGGTGATTGCACGGATCAAACAGGAGAGGGCTTCGGTGATTTTAATCGCTCCTGCGTGGCCTCGCAGGACTTGGTATGCCGATCTGGAGACATGTCCTCTCTGCCGCCGTGGAAGTTTCCATTGAGGCAGAACCTCCTCATTCAGGGACCCTTCCATCATCCAAATTTAATTTCTCTACAGCTGACTGCTTGGAGATTGAACGCTTGATTTTATCTAAGAAAATTACTAGAAAAATTTACCATAAGATATGGCGTAAACATCTTTATTGGTGCAAATCCAAGGGCTACTCATGGAGTAGGCTTAAGATTCCCAGGATTTTATCTTTTCTCTAAGAAGGATTGGAGAAAGGATTGTCAGCAAGTTCCTTAAAGGGACAGATTTCTGCTTTGTCTATTTTGCTACACAAGCGTCTGGCAGATGTTCCAGATGTTCAATCTTTTTGTCAGGCCTTGACTAGAATCCGGCCTGTGTTTAGACCAATTGCTCTTCCTTGGAGTTTGAATTTAGTTCTTAATGTTCTTCAAGGGGTTCCGTTTTAACCTATGCATTCCATAGATATTAAGTTATTATCTTGGAAAGTCTTATTTTTGGTTGCTATTTCTTCTGCTCGCAGAGTTTCTGAGCTTTCGGCATTACAATGTGATTCTCCTTATCTTATTTTCCATGCTGATAAGGTGGTGTTACGTACTAAACCTGGTTTTCTTCCTAAGGTTGTTTCTACCAAAAATATTAATCAGGAGATTGTTGTTCCTTCCTTGTGTCTTAATCCTTCTTCTAAGGAGCGACTGTTACATAATTTGGATGTAGTCCGTGCCTTGAAGTTCTATTTGCAGGCGACTAAGGATTTTCGTCAAACATCTTCGTTATTTGTTGTTTTTTTCTGGGAAACGTAGGGGTCAGAAAGCTACGGCTACCTCTCTTTCTTTTTGGCTGAAGAGTATCATCCGTGTTACAAATGAGACTGCTGGAAAGCAGCCTCATGAACAAATTACGGCTCATTCCACTAGGGCTGTGGCTTCCTCATGGGCATTTAAAAATGATGCTCCTGTTGAACAGATTTACAAGGCTGCAACTTGGTCGTCTCCACACTTTTTCCAAATTTGATACTTTTGCCTCGTCCAAGGCTGTTTTGGGAGAAAGGTTCTTCAAGCAGTGGTGCCTTCCGTTTAGGTTCCTGTCTTGTCCCTCCCTTTCATTCGTGTCCTATAGCTTTGGTATTGTATCCCATAAGGATGAAATCCGTGGACTCGTCATATCTTGTAAAAGAAAAGGAAATTTATGCTTACCTGATAAATTTGTTTCTTTTACGATATGACGAGTCCACGGCCCTCCCTGTCATTTCCAAGACAGTTTTTTTATTTTTGTTAAACTTCAGTCACCTCTGCTCCTTGGCTCTTCCTTTCTTTTCCTAACTTCGGTCGAATGACTGGGTTGGGGGGGGAACGGAGGAGCTATTTATACAGCTCTGCTGTGGAGCTCTTTGCCGCCTCCTGCTGACCAGGAGGCGATATCCCATAAGGATGAAATCCGTGGACTCATCATATCGTAAAAGAAACAAATTTATCAGGTAAGCATAAATTTCCTTTTCTCACTACAATAGGAAACATAAAACAAAAATGTCAAAACTCTTAAGTTTTAGAGGAACATTACATGTGTGAAAAAGTAGAGATCTAAGAGTATTTACATACTATCAAACACACACACAGGCACTTCTACAGCTCATTACTCTTCTGCATCATCCAGGGTGCACTGTCATTGTAAAATACAACAATATATCCACTATAGAATATGTATATTTATACACACACACTATGGGATGCTGACCAGAAAAAAATGCAAAACAAAATTAAGGATAAAAAGAGTAGAAAAGAAAACACTATGCTAAGCACAGCAGGAGCAGGGGTTAATAAAAATGTTTGTGTTCTGCTGTGTACTAGAGTATGGGGGCTGGGAGATTTATGTCCTGTCACGGCAGCATGACTTAAATAAAACAGCCGTTCTCCTTTACATTATTGTTCACTGAACTCTCTCTAGTGTCCTGTGGGCAGAGGCTGACGGCACTTTATTGGGGAGGTAAGAGTGGGAGGGAAGGAAACGGCAAGCTTCTAGCAGCAGCCCAGAGAAATTGCAGAGCCAGCTCACGTCCTCACGAGTGACACTTTACACTCAGAGGGAGCATAGAAGTTTGAAACCTGCACTCTGTGAGTGGTCAGCACTTGTGACAGCACATATCACTGGTTATGAAAATTTGACTGACAGGCCTTGGTCTGAAGCGCCTACCCAGTTTTTTTTTTTTTTTAAAGTTTTAAAATGCAATGCTGGCTTCAATTGTTGAGTGCTGCTCAACTCCTTACAAAAAGTTACTTACAGTGCTATCTCACATCGGTCTGGCTCCTGTAGTAACCCCTGTCACCCATGACCCCCTGATGGCAGCCCTGACTCCACGAAAAAAACAGAATTTATGTTTACCTGATAAATTACTTTCTCCAACGGTGTGTCCGGTCCACGGCGTCATCCTTACTTGTGGGATATTCTCTTCCCCAACAGGAAATGGCAAAGAGCCCAGCAAAGCTGGTCACATGATCCCTCCTAGGCTCCGCCTACCCCAGTCATTCGACCGACGTTAAGGAGGAATATTTGCATAGGAGAAACCATATGATACCGTGGTGACTGTAGTTAAAGAAAATAAATTATCAGACCTGATTAAAAAACCAGGGCGGGCCGTGGACCGGACACACCGTTGGAGAAAGTAATTTATCAGGTAAACATAAATTCTGTTTTCTCCAACATAGGTGTGTCCGGTCCACGGCGTCATCCTTACTTGTGGGAACCAATACCAAAGCTTTAGGACACGGATGAAGGGAGGGAGCAAATCAGGTCACCTAAATGGAAGGCACCACGGCTTGCAAAACCTTTCTCCCAAAAACAGCCTCAGAAGAAGCAAAAGTATCAAACTTGTAAAATTTGGTAAAAGTGTGCAGTGAAGACCAAGTCGCTGCCCTACATATCTGATCAACAGAAGCCTCGTTCTTGAAGGCCCATGTGGAAGCCACAGCCCTAGTGGAATGAGCTGTGATTCTTTCAGGAGGCTGCCGTCCGGCAGTCTCGTAAGCCAATCTGATGATGCTTTTAATCCAAAAAGAGAGAGAGGTAGAAGTTGCTTTTTGACCTCTCCTTTTACCAGAATAAACAACAAACAAGGAAGATGTTTGTCTAAAATCCTTTGTAGCATCTAAATAGAATTTTAGAGCGCGAACAACATCCAAATTGTGCAACAAACGTTCCTTCTTCGAAACAGGTTTCGGACACAAAGAAGGCACGACTATCTCCTGGTTAATGTTTTTGTTAGAAACAACTTTTGGAAGAAAACCAGGTTTAGTACGTAAAACCACCTTATCTGCATGGAACACCAGATAAGGAGGAGAACACTGCAGAGCAGATAATTCTGAAACTCTTCTAGCAGAAGAAATTGCAACCAAAAACAAAACTTTCCAAGATAATAACTTAATATCAACGGAATGTAAGGGTTCAAACGGAACCCCCTGAAGAACTGAAAGAACTAAGTTGAGACTCCAAGGAGGAGTCAAAGGTTTGTAAACAGGCTTGATTCTAACCAGAGCCTGAACAAAGGCTTGAACATCTGGCACAGCTGCCAGCTTTTTGTGAAGTAACACAGACAAGGCAGAAATCTGTCCCTTCAAGGAACTTGCAGATAACCCTTTCTCCAATCCTTCTTGGAGAAAAGATAGAATCTTAGGAATCTTTACCTTGTCCCAGGGGAATCCTTTAGATTCACACCAACAGATATATTTTTTCCATATTTTGTGGTAAATTTTTCTAGTTACAGGCTTTCTGGCCTGAACAAGAGTATCAATAACAGAATCTGAGAACCCTCGTTTTGATAAAATCAAGCGTTCAATCTCCAAGCAGTCAGCTGGAGTGAGACCAGATTCGGATGTTCGAACGGACCTTGAACAAGAAGGTCTCGTCTCAAAGGTAGCTTCCATGGTGGAGCCGATGACATATTCACCAGATCTGCATACCAAGTCCTGCGTGGCCACGCAGGAGCTATCAAGATCACCGACGCCCTCTCCTGATGGATCCTGGCTACCAGCCTGGGGATGAGAGGAAACGGCGGGAATACATAAGCTAGTTTGAAGGTCCAAGGTGCTACTAGTGCATCTACTAGAGTCTCCTTGGGATCCCTGGATCTGGACCCGTAGCAAGGAACCTTGAAGTTCTGACGAGAGGCCATCAGATCCATGTCTGGAATGCCCCACAGTTGAGTGATTTGGGCAAAGATTTCCGGATGGAGTTCCCACTCCCCCGGATGCAATGTCTGACGACTCAGAAAATCCGCTTCCCAATTTTCCACTCCTGGGATGTGGATTGCAGACAGGTGGCAGGAGCGAGTCTCCGCCCATTGAATGATTTTGGTCACTTCTTCCATCGCCAGGGAACTCCTTGTTCCCCCCTGATGGTTGATGTACGCAACAGTCGTCATGTTGTCTGATTGAAACCGTATGAACTTGGCCTTCGCTAGCTGAGGCCAAGCCTTGAGAGCATTGAATATCGCTCTCAGTTCCAGAATATTTATCGGTAGAAGAGATTCTTCCCGAGACCAAAGACCCTGAGCTTTCAGGGATCCCCAGACCGCGCCCCAGCCCATCAGACTGGCGTCGGTCGTGACAATGACCCACTCTGGTCTGCGGAAGGTCATCCCTTGTGACAGGTTGTCCAGGGACAGCCACCAACGGAGTGAGTCTCTGGTCCTCTGATTTACTTGTATCTTCGGAGACAAGTCTGTATAGTCCCCATTCCACTGCCTGAGCATGCACAGTTGTAATGGTCTTAGATGAATGCGCGCAAAAGGAACTATGTCCATTGCCGCTACCATCAAACCTATTACTTCCATGCACTGCGCTATGGAAGGAAGAGGAACGGAATGAAGTGTCCGACAAGAGTTTAGAAGTTTTGTTTTTCTGGCCTCTGTCAGAAAAATCCTCATTTCTAAGGAGTCTATTATTGTTCCCAAGAAGGGAACCCTTGTCGACGGAGATAGAGAACTCTTTTCCACGTTCACTTTCCATCCGTGAGATCTGAGAAAGGCCAGGACTATGTCCGTGTGAGCCTTTGCTTGAGGAAGGGACGACGCTTGAATCAGAATGTCGTCCAAGTAAGGTACTACTGCAATGCCCCTTGGTCTTAGCACCGCTAGAAGGGACCCTAGTACCTTTGTGAAAATCCTTGGAGCAGTGGCTAATCCGAAAGGAAGCGCCACGAACTGGTAATGCTTGTCCAGGAATGCGAACCTTAGGAACCGATGATGTTCCTTGTGGATAGGAATATGTAGATACGCATCCTTTAAATCCACCGTGGTCATGAATTGACCTTCCTGGATGGAAGGAAGAATTGTTCGAATGGTTTCCATCTTGAACGATGGAACCTTGAGAAACTTGTTTAAGATCTTGAGATCTAAGATTGGTCTGAACGTTCCCTCTTTTTTGGGAACTATGAACAGATTGGAGTAGAACCCCATCCCTTGTTCTCCTAATGGAACAGGATGAATCACTCCCATTTTTAGCAGGTCTTCTACACAATGTAAGAATGCCTGTCTTTTTATGTGGTCTGAAGACAATTGAGACCTGTGGAACCTCCCCCTTGGGGGAAGCCCCTTGAATTCCAGAAGATAACCTTGGGAGACTATTTCTAGTGCCCAAGGATCCAGAACATCTCTTGCCCAAGCCTGAGCGAAGAGAGAGAGTCTGCCCCCCACCAGATCCGGTCCCGGATCGGGGGCCAACATTTCATGCTGTCTT